>NW_022437055.1:2582241-2837988 GCF_009761245.1 Sapajus apella
ATATATATATATGTAACATCTATCTAGAGAGAAGCGTGTAGATATACACACACACATGTATGTATGTGTTACTTACTGAGTACTACTTTAAGTTCTGAATGAATTTACTTCACAATTAAAGGAGAGAAAGACAAATAGAACTTTAGGTCCTGTATGAGCTGAATGTATGGTTTCCCTTGACTTCCTCCAGGACAGTCACTCATATATAATGGGACATGGCCAGTGTGAAGGACGAGAAATCAGTCTGGACAATGACTCTTTCTGCTCTTGGCGTCTAGGCCCACTTCATTACAGTATTAGAGTGTTGGGCATGAATACGGTCTACTAGTGATTTTGAATTTCTTGCTGGAACAATGGAGTGGTATATACTTTTCATTTGAGCTATTGTATGTTGCTACAGGGTTGGCCACATTGCCAGTACCAATGAATCCATTACCTTGTTTCAAAACGAGGGTTGGTGATTGCTAGTGATCAAGGAAGGGGAACAAAGGGACTTGGCTTCTAATACTTCACAGATTCACACAGCTTCAGAACAGTAAGGGATTTAAAAATTGACTCTACCTCTCTCCCTCATTATACAGATGGTGAAACTGACATTTAATAATTGCTGATTTCTTGTAATTTTCAAGATAAGCGAAATTAAGACAATTTTTCCTGACCTTTCCGCTCTCTTTACCTCTGCAGTACTTATGAGAAACCAGACCTCCTTTTTTCCTTTGGAATGGCTATAAGGTCAGAGAGGAATTAGCTAAATGATGCAATGGAATTTGCATCCAACATTTATTGTGATAATAGCTTTGACTTTTGGTTTATTGAGAGAAGAATGTGATTGTTTGCAGGATGTTTCCTTCCCTTTACCCATGAATATAATTAAAGGTTTAAGGGAACTTCAGATCCCAGAGAGTTAGTAAAAAAAAAAAAAATAGTTACTACTTTTCGTTTAAAAGGGCTTATGTCCAAAGATGATTTACCTGGCTGAACAAAATAATCAGACATTTCTACTTTTAATTAAAATAACAGGAATGTGAAGGCCTCCATATTTGGGAAATGGAGCTAATGAAAGTGCTGCCTATTATGACTTTGGCTCTTGCTCGAGTGTTTTTAAGATAAAGGAATTTATTAAATTTATTTCTGCTCTATATTTCATTTTTCTTTGGAATAATGTGATATGTGGTTAAGTGACAATAGAATCAAAGAAATGTCTCATTCTCTTTTACCTCATTGTAAAATGAACTGCCTTACAAACATGTAAAGAACAGCATTCTTCACATCCCAGAATGTATCCTGCTTGCTTCCTTGTTCTTTTCCGCTGATCTGAGCTGGTATAAAGAGGAATGCAAGTTAGGAGGCAGAGGAAGCTCTTCTCCTATCCGCTCGTGAGTAGGAGGAATTAGAATGAAGGAATGTTATCAATTATTCTTTTGTTCTTAAAGATGAAGTAGACTCAAAATTATTAATTAGGAGAAACTCCTCAAACTGCTATGTTATTCATATGCTATGTCAAAATCTTTTGTAATAATTTTAATGAAGTTATCCTTTACTAAAATATCTCCATTCTAAGTATTTTTGCTAATGAGATGCATTTAAAAGTAATAATAAAATAGATGAAAAAGTACTTATACATTTAATTTTATTTCTGCCTTATGAACACATTTTTCTTGTTGCTATGCACAAAATTGCTGAAAGTTTAAACAGTTGCCTTAATAGTATAAAATAATACCGTGCGAGGCCTTTGACTTTATGCTTCACCATTGAGACCAAGGTTGGACTGCTGCTGCCTCATTAATCTCAAAACTGCCTTTTAAGTGGGTGGGTAAAGACAAGGAGTCAACTGTGAGTTGATAAAATGCTGTCTGATGACCACAAGGAAGCCCAGGGTTGATGTAACGATATATCCTACTACATTTGATGTATCTCATTTTATGCATGTAAAATCTGGGAATTTCATTGCTACTTTATGTTGCAAAGGCAAATTATAATAACCTTTGAGAAAGATGTAAAAATGTGAGTACACCATAAAAATATGTAAGCTAAGAACATTTTCATTGTACACTTAGTTAAAATGTTTTGAGCCCTTATAAATATGAAAATGCAAACTTAAATGACTGTCCACATAAGGAAATTTAACCTCAAGCCAAATTTTTCATGTTTAATTTGAAACATACACAGACATACTTAATTTGTATCTTAGTTCTTATTCTGTCATATGCAAAATATAGTGAAGCTAAGTGTTTTACTTCAGAAATATAAATCACAGAGATCTCTTAAGAATTCCATAAAATTTTATCTGATAACTTGTAATATGAACCGGAAGTTGTGCAAAGTAAGGAATTACTCTGCTAACATCACATTCTTCAAAGGTTGAGAAAATTTTGTAGGGAGTTTATTTTATCCTTCTAATTATTAAAGTAATCTGAGCATACATGGTCATTTAAACAATTCTTGGCCTGCATAAACCTAGCGTAAAATTAACAACTGATGCTAAATATTATTTTTTATTCCTGGACAATTTCATCAATTTGTGGGTTTTTTTAATGACCAGAACTGGAAACCTTAGTATTAAGGGTTACTGAAGTCTACAACAAATCACGGATAAAGGTGGAATTGGAGCTGTTGGCTTCTTGATGTTGGATCCTATGGGAATCATGATACGGAATAGCACCACTACTTTACCTCCTACACTCTAGAGGCCAGCCCATTCCAGTCTAGTTATTGACATGGAAAAAAATAGGCTGAGAAATGCCAGAAAGTCAAGATTACTTACAGATCATTTTTTTAAAAAACTGTAATATGAAATATTTGGTAGTTATGTATACATACAGGGGCCAATGAATTGCATAGTGGTTTAACAATTATAAAAAATTGTATCATTTCCGCCAACATCTCTCACACCAACCCCCAACCACCACAGTCTGCCCCTGGTAACCATTCTACTCTAGTTCTATGAGGTCAAGTTTTTTAGATTCCACATGTAAGCAAGATCGTGCAGTATTTGTCTTTCTGTGCCTAGCTTGTTTTACTTAGCGTACTGCCTTGCAGGTTTGTCCATGGTGTTGCAAATGATTGGGAAAAGGATACAAAATTTTATATAGGAATAGGTTCAAAAGATATACTATATATACAACGTGGTGATATAATTAATATATTATATTCTTGAAAAATGCTAACAGAATGGATGCTAAGTGTTCTCACCACAAAGATAAATATAGCATGTAATGATATGTTAATTAGCTAGATTTAGTATATACATTCCACAATGTATATACTATTTCAAAACCCCTTGTTGTATATGGTAAATACATACAATTTTGTTAATTTTAAAATTTTAATAAAAAATTATATCAGTTGAAAAATAGAAAAGTCCTATTTTAAGTTCTTCCAATTCTTTTAAGTTTAAATTTTTCAAATTCTTTAAGCATTGGGATATTACAGAGTAGACATTGGACAATTGTGTGATCTCTTTACAATGGAAAATAATTTTGGTTTTATAGCAAAAGGGAGCATAGTTTAAATTACAAATAAATCCAAGATGTAGCGAAAGAACCTTAGACATAAGAGTCAGGAGATCTGGGTTCAAATTTAGGCTTTGCCACTAGTTAACTGCCTTATATCTTTGAACAATTTTTTTTTTTTTGTATTTTTGATAGAGATGGGTTTCACTGTGTTATCCAAAATAGTCTTGATCTCCTGACCTCATGGTCGGCCCGTCTCATCCTCCCAAAGTGCTGGGATTACAAGTGTGAGCCACCGCACCCAGCCCTCTTTGAACAATTTGTAACCTCTCCAGTCTATAGTTCCCTCCCTGTAAAAATAGATTCTGGACAAGATGTTTGCTAAGTTCCTGTTCATCTCAAAGATTATCTAATTCTTTTAATTTCAAGACTCCGTAACTCTTCTTAACTTCTCTAAGACTTACCATCATTTTAACATAAATGGCCTTAAATTACATAACTTCTGTTTAGTGATCCTAGCCTAGGACACAATGAGTATACAATAAATGCTTGTTATTGATGGGGATGTTAAAGAGTTGAATTGAGTGACCTATATACATTTCCTTCCATTTCTAAAAGCCTGTGATTAAGAGAACAATCAATTGTATTTGGATTATATCTGGCACTTAAAAAAGATAGTGCCCTGTTTTCTTCAACTCAGCACTGGTAAGAGTTATATAACTGTTGACTTTAAAATTCTGTTTTTGTTTTTTGTTTTGAGAAAGGTTCTCACTGTGTTGCCTAGGCTGGAGTGCAGTGGTGTGATCATGGCTCACTGTGGCCTCAAGCTCCTGGGCTCAGGTGTTCCTCCCACCTCAGCCTCTTGAGTATCTGGGACTACAGGTGTGTGCCACCACGCATGACTAATTTTTGTTTTTGTTTTTGTTTTTTTAGTAGAGAAATGGTTTCACCAGGCTTGTCTCAGACTCAACTGGGATCAAACTACCCATCTGTCTTACTCTCCCAAAGTCCTGGGATTATAGGCATGAGCCACCGCACCTGGCCTAAATCTCCTTTTTTTTTTTTTTTTTTTTTTTCTTTTTCTTTCTTTTTTTTTTTGATGGCATTTTGATTCGGAAACATTCAGCAAATATTTTAGGCAATGTTCATAAGGGGAAGTGAAAAATCTTAACACAGGCTATCATAATAGAATAGTAATTTAATTTGAGGCTCATAAACCAACTAAAAAATGACTTTTATTTATGTGCATTCTGCTTGTTAGATGGCAGGAGACTATATAGACATGGAAGTAATCCAGAAAAGCATTTCATCTCTAGCCTGGGAGAACTGATTTGATCAATTTAAACAGGTAGCTAACTAAGTGTATCTCTAGTTTAGTACGTTGTTAGGCTGAAGTTTTTAGTTGCTCTCTGTGATTGTTAGGGCACTTTGTGTTCACTGCAAGTCACTCTTAGTGTTTTGAGGATTTCAAGGAAGTAAAAAATCTTCTTTTAAGCCTTGATACCATTAGCACATTCTTTGCTCATTATTTCCTGTAACATTCCTCCTCATCAGTGAGTCACCGATGGGCCTACTACACACAGGCCAATCTGTAAAGTGCAAAAAGTTATTTTATAGCTGAGAGCATTCATAGTATGGACTTTATTATGGTAGGAAGGCAAGTGCAAAACACAATTTAACTTTAGCTTGGTTCTTAGTTCTGGAAGGTTCTTTTAGGATTCCCAAGTTGAACATTTCCTGGTCAAATCCTGTGAGAAATCTGCCTCCTCTTCCTTACATCTGTTATATTTTCACCATCAGTCTCAGAGTCTTACTGGGGATCTTAGCTAGCTAGCTCAAATTCAAAGAACTAGATTCTTTACCTTAGTTCTTTCCCACATTTTGCCTTCCAGGTCCCCATTCTGCAAGAACTCCAAGACTAATTCTAAGTCTGTCTTCAATTTTCTTGTTTCTCCTGGCCACCAATTCCTAATGTCCCCCTCCACAAGTTGACCCGTTTTCTACTAACTAGATGTAAACATTTATCCTTCATCAGTGTTGGCTGTTATCCTCAAAACTCTGTCATCAATCACATCTTAACCCCTTATGCCCTATCAATGATACATAGACTACATTGGGTACAAAATATATTTAAGAATGTGTACACAAAGAGTATGGGATATGTTGCATGTGTTTCGACAAACATTATGTTTCTAGTCTTGAGTCATCCCTCGGGGTTCCAGGATACCTTCTTCTCCTGTGTATACCAAAGTCTGTGCATACTCAAGTCATGCAGTCAGCCCTGCAGAACCCACATACATAAAAAGTCAGCCTTCCCTGTACATGGGTTTCACATTCTGGATATACTGTATCTTTGATCTGTGCTTGGTTGAAAAAAAATTCATGTGTAAGTGAACCTGTACAGTTCAAACCTGTGTTGTTCAAGGGCCATCAGTGCTAATTTTAGAGACATGTCCTTAGAAGAAGCGTTGCAGATTTGATTTTTAAAATATAGGTATGCATAGTAAATGCCAAAGTCCTCTTGGTTTTACTTTAATCTCCAAGTTGTTCACTTTTAGTGTACAGAATTAGACGAGACCCATATGCTTGCCTAGAAAAAATAAGGATAATGGGTTCCCTGTAATCAAGGATACGAATTTCACATCCATCTGCTTAGTGGTTCCCAAGTGCTGATGTGGAGACTTGCTTCCAAATGACTACACAGAAGTCATCTGGGGTGCTTTTTCAGAAGTATTTGTTGCAAGGCCCCAATCTCAGATAAGCTGAATCAGTAGTTTTGGGGTAAGGCCTAGGTACTCACATTTTAAAAGTGATATAGGTAGTTTGAATGTATAGCCAGGATTGGAGAGCACTTAGAGAACTTGTAAGAA
Source organism: Sapajus apella (assembly GCF_009761245.1). Taxonomy (NCBI): domain Eukaryota; kingdom Metazoa; phylum Chordata; class Mammalia; order Primates; family Cebidae; genus Sapajus; species Sapajus apella. The sequence goes on from NW_022437055.1 coordinate 2,588,564, forward strand.
ACGTTCTTCTAGCTCTCTGTTTCTGTGGTTTAAGTATCCAAGAAGCCTTCTTCTATCTGCTCCTGACTTTTCACAGGAGACAAGCAAGATGTTCACCTAGTATTATTTCCTATTGGACTTCTTCAGAGTATTTCCATACTAAATAATTGTTGTTATTGTTTTAGTGGTAATGATAACTTCTAAATTAGACTTAAGTTTGTAACAGTGTAGTTATAGCTGAAGAGTGCAAATTCAAGTTAAATAACAGCTAAAGCAGGGCCAAGGAATAATCTGATTGTCTTGAGGAGGTGGATCTGTGAGGTTTTCGTTTTTGCAGCCCTGTTTTGGTATGGCATGTGGAAATGGTCTACCAATAATAAGTCAATATGAGTTTAATTTAGCAGTTCCTCCTATGTGATGCTACAGAACATAGAGCTCCCTTTGGGGGCAGCTTTGAGAAGGCAATACAAGTGCAGATAGAGTAACAAATTGGATTTTGCAGTACAAGTAAGGAGGATTTAGAAATTCCAGTATTCTTAAAAGAATATTTGATTTGGATGGAGAGGAAGCTGACTTTTCTTAGAGGCTCCAAAGAATGATGGGAATGGTTAAGCAAACTAGATTCTTTATTTAGGTGACTTTTAATTGCATTACTTGGGATGTTTGCTATTTATTTACTTGATCTTTGCCCTTGTGCTAAAAGCAGGAAGGAAACCTATCTTAATAAAGACTTGGGATACTTTGGTTTAAAATGATGAAGAGGGATTAGAACTTTGGTATTATCTATCAGGGATTCAGGATTGGTAAATGGGGCAAGGGTCTCTATCCCTTAGATAGGGAAGTGCTGTTCTGTTAGTGAAATCTTGTTTTCATGATTCCCTCCACTCTGAAAGTTGGTGTTTTGTAGGAGCAATGTTAGACCCAAAATAAAAGAGTAGGAAGTGCAAACCTTGTGTAAATGGTGGATCTTTCTCTTTTTCTGTGTCTAACTTGCTATCCCTTAATTTAAAATCTTAAACTGTATCCATAGATTAGAGTTTACTTCAGTGCTTCTTTAAAATGCAAAATGTGACCCGGTTTTAAAACTTTTGATTTACATATTTGCAAGAACCCATTTATTGTAGGAAGCAAAGAACAGCTGTATCCTCCCTGGGGTTGGTTGTTTCAATCAAATCCTTTTAAAACACTAATTAGGAAGATTAGGATTTCATTTTTTTCCTTAACAACAGAAGATTCTTGGTATAAAGTTAATGAATACATACACTTCCCAGAGTGTTTTATCAGAAGGTATATCCTATGTATCTTCAAATCAATGGCACATTTCCAAATTTTAGAATTGCTTTATAGCTATATCGGGAAAAGGGAAAGACTGTTGTTCCAAAGGAAGTTATAAGGAGGTGAACCCATCACCAAGCTATATGGTGAGTATTTTTTCCACAAGGTATTGTAAAGCCAAGAACCATCACCAAAAGTAGGAAGAGGTAACTGTGGGTTAGCCACTCTGTATTAGTAGTCACAATGAAATGCAATGTCTTGGTAAAGGAGGACACCAAGGAAATCAATAATGATGGCACTCAAGTTTTTGAGAAGGTACTACAACAATATATGAGCATTAAAAATGCATTTGCATCCTACTGGAAGCCTAAATTATTTTTAAAAGCTCAGATGGAAAGCTCAAGATGTGTTTGTTCCATGTGAGTACTGGAAATGGGTGGGGATGCACAAGTAGCTTGCTGTCTCAGAGACTTCTACATGGAAAGTACAACTTTTAGAAATGGGGAAAGATCCAATAAGAGAGAATGGGGAAGCTTATAAGGTAAACAGGTTATGTACAAACTGTTTTTTAGGCTGTATAAAAAGAGAACTTGGTGAAATTCTTTAAAAGCAGTCATGAGTTTGGGAGTTACCTCAAAAGGAAGCGGTTTACTGGAGTAGTAGTGTGTCCATTTGGTGATCATGGTGCAAAGAACTTGATAAGAGAAAAACAGTATTTTCAGTGGCCTCTTTGTCTAATAAAGGAAGATAAAAGGGACATACTATCTCCATAATTGTCTTGCGACATTGATGACGAAGTGAAACTAGGTAAAACTGTAGTAAATGAACAGCTATTCAAGGTACAGTTGACAAATTAGACATAGAAAGCTCACCAGAACTAGATAAAATCCTCCTATATTTTGAAGGAACTCAAACTTTTTGATTAATAAAGCACTTAATAATGTGCTTTTGGCAGGGTTGGCAATCTTAAGTTTCTACTTGATCAGCAGTGTATTTTCAGCAATGTGATTTTAAGTAAGTATACAAAGTTTGTCTTGGGGTAAAATTTTAATTCAAAATTGTATAAGATATGGAATATTTCTGAATCAGGAAACGATAGTGAATTTATAAATCTAAGTCATGACTATACATTTGTTAACCTTAAAAGCCTATGCTTATTACAGATTTTATTGTAGTGAAGGTGTTAAATTATTCTGGATCTTCACTGTGAGACAGTTGTGAAAGTTCAGTGTATTACTATTTTCTCATTAGTACTATCAATTATTATGAAGGTATAGAATCTTAGTTCAGCCATTGATGATAACATTACATATAGGTAGGATTCCAACTAAAGAAAAACAAAGACCTCTAAAGCCTGGAGTCTTCTGTGGTCTGTATTATTTAGATGGCGGTTTGGAAGTATAGCTAAGATAATTGGGATATCCCAGTTGGAGAGAGAGGAGAGTTGAAAGGCAATATTGGCAGAATGTTAGAAACTTGAACAGTTCACCTTAGCTTAGGTTAGATGTTCTCACACTATTGGTACATTTCCATTAATGTGTAAACTGTGTATAATCAGTAGCTTTATTCCAAAAAGTACTTGATCTTTTGGCAGGCACTGGCTGTATTTGCTGTGTGAGAATGTGGTAGCAGGATCAGCTAAGCTCAGTTAGTGTGTGTGACCCACTAGAATATGGACTAGCTGCCTGTTTGGGATTATAATTGGACTAACAAAGCACATATGGAGAGTTAAAGGAGTTTGTATGCTTTTACAAAAATTTGTTATTGTCTTATGTGATTTATTTTCCTTCATTACAAAAATTTGATTCAAAACATTTGCGTTCTTTCTTTCTCTCTCTCCCCACTCCCCTTAGAATAACATAGCTGATCCAGAAGAACTGTTCACAAAATTAGAGCGCATTGGGAAAGGCTCATTTGGAGAAGTTTTCAAAGGAATTGATAACCGTACTCAGCAAGTGGTTGCTATTAAAATCATAGACCTTGAGGAAGCCGAAGATGAAATAGAAGACATTCAACAAGAAATAACTGTTTTGAGTCAGTGTGACAGCTCATATGTAACAAAATACTATGGGTCATATTTAAAGGTAATGTGTGTGTTGTATTATTTAAGTCATAAGGTATTTTCATTTGAAGTTTTTTTTCTATTTTTTGAAAGGCAATGTCTTAAATTAGGATTTGGCAGTCTGTGGCCTCTAGGCAGAGTCCAGCTCCATTTATACTGCCAAATAAACCATTGTTAGATTTAGCAGCTGTATCCTGAATGCATCCCAGTATTCAGCTGCACCCCTTTTCCACACCTGAACTTTTGATTTGATGGAGGAGCAGAAATGCAGCTGGTTCTGGAGACATATCCTTTGTCAGGAAAGAGCTATCCCCCTGGGTTTCCAGACATTATTCTCAATGATCTTGTCTGTCTCAACCTCAGAATTGATGGAACATGTAAGTATGTCACTTATTTCATTGAGTTATGGTGGTTATTTATGCATTTCTCTCTCCCATCAGGTTGTCAGCTCCTTCATGACAGGGAGTTTAGCTTAACCAGTCCTGGTACTTACATCACTTAGCACAGGGTTTGGCACATTTTAAGCACATGATAAATATTTGTTAAAATGGAATTAAGTGGAATAACATCTGCCTCCCCTTCTAAACAAAATTTGGATTTTTACTGGTTCCAGGATCATGGGATTAGCAAACACCTAAAGTTCCAGCAGATGGAGATGCTACTACATAGCAGAAAACTCGTTGATGAAATCCAATGTTCTTGGGTTCCAAAATTAGAAGTCAGGATTCATGTCTGTTGAAATGTGAACAATAAATAGCTGGGAAAAAAAGGCCCCACAAACTCTAGCTTAGTTTAGAGTTAAAATCATTTTAAAATTAAAATTGTTTATCCTTGTATTGAAGGTTGTCAAATGAAGGCCGTGCTACATCTTTGCCTTTCAGGATTTAAAAGGAGGGAAGTGTTTGTTGATACTGGTTGATCTATAGGCCAAAAAGAGTATATCTATAACTAATTAAGCTGTTGGCCTGCGTAAAAATTAATGATAATATTTTATGCTCTGCTGACCAATAAAACTTTGGATATCCATCTATACCTTTTCCAAATAACCTATCTTCAAGTTTACAGATTCTTTCTTCTGTTTGATCAATTCTGCTATTGATACTTTATTGCATTGTTTCGTTTCATTCATATTTTTCAGCTCTAAAATTTGAGTTTTTAAAATGACTTAATCTCCTTGTTAAATTTATCATTTTGTTAATTTTTTGTTTTCCTGATTTCACTTGTTTCTTTGTATTTTCTTGAAGTTTTCTGAGCTTCCTTGATACAATTATTTTAAATTATTTGTCGGGCAGTTTATAAATCTCCATTTATTTGGAGTCAGCTCCTGGGAAACTGTTGTGTTCTTTTGGTGCTGAGATGTCTCCTTGGTTTTTCATGTTTATTATTACCTTAGGTTGATGTCTCTGCAGTTGATAGAGCAATTGCCTCTTCCAGACATTACAGATTTCAATATGCAAAGACATTCTTCCTCTGTAGGACAGTGTGAGACCAATGGCTAGGTGGGTTGCAGTGGTTTTGGTCCCAGTGAGGGCATAAGAGCATAGTCTCTGTGCAGCTCTGTCAATTGAGATTAGTGTTAACAAAGATTGCAGGGATCCTCAGTGGTCAATACCTTGAGTGTCTAGAACAGTGGTGAGGGTTGTTTGAGGTGTTTGGTGGTGAGAGCTGCTAGGGTCCTCCCAATCTCTTTTTCTTCCACTAGAGAAATCATGGCTGACTAGATCCCTTTTGGCATTGGGTCTGGCTTGTGGGCCCACTTGAGGTGGCACTAGTGTCTAATGAGTGATGCCCATGGAGTGGCCAGAGCTAAGCTTCAAGCATAAGCATGTCTGGAGGGACATGCTCTGAGGCTTAAGCCAGTAGTGGTACCAATGTCCTAGGTACAAATACCCCCTATTGCTGCACAGAGCTATAGTGGCACTGAGGGTGGGATGAGGCCTAGCTCTTTGTAGTACCTGAGTTGGTGTCTGGAGCACAGACATGCTCAGAGGGACCTTGGCTCCAAAGCCTGGGATGTGAGCTAGCTTACTATTGCAGTAATTGGTGCCAGTGTCTGAGCTGTGGGTGGGCACAGTGCAACCACTTAGCTGGACTGGAGTCCAGAATACAGCCTAGCTTTCAGTGGTGGCTATGTGGGTGTCTTGAGCATAGGCACACTCAGAGAAACCTTGTTTCGGGGCACTGGGTATGAGCTAGCTCACTGTGGCAATGACTCCAGTGTCTGAGATATGGTTGAGCTCAGTGAAGACACAGAATCTGGGTCTGGAGTGTGGGCACTCATGGAACAGCCATGACTCAGAGGTCATGGCCTGCACCAGTTTTGAGAGTGGTGGCTTCCTCCATGTGGCTCAACAATGTCTTCTTGAGATGAGAGGGTTTTGTAGCCATGTCTCCCTCTCTGGGGTTCCTGAGCAGAAATGGCTGTTGGCTACCACAGTAGCAAGAGATGCCAGTGTCCTCTGCAGAGCAGATCACTGGGGACCAAATGGCTTGTACTGTATAGCGATACCAATAGCCTCCACCTTTCATCTTTGTTCCTAGACATCTCCTGGCCTCTCAGGTATGCTAATCTCATCAGTGATCCTTTCTGTGGAGATATTCTTTCTTTTTTGTTCCACTGTGTTGCTGCAGATTGTTAAATGGGTCCTTGAATCCTTCCAGGGTTACTTGGGTTTGTGGATAGCTGTCTGTATTTGGCTTTTTTTTTTTTTTTTTAAATATGTGTATGTGGAGGGAGGGGGTGATGAAAACTGGTATCTCCTTTGCCATCTTGGTGACTTTGTTATCACTTTCTTGATCTATCTGTATCTATCTGTATCTGTATATTAGTTAATACTGATATAGAAATTCATCACAAATTTCACTGTTTACAAAACCTGACTTATTCTAATATTAGATGTATATGGAATGAATCCATAATAGAATGAATCTTTAAGCAGCCAAACAGCCACTATGTATTATACACTGTTTTAGGTGCTGAAGATATAAAAATGAACAAACTCATTACTGTTGTCAAGGCACTCACAGTCCAGTATTGCATGGAAATGATGCAGATTTTATGATTAAAGTATGTACCAGGTATAGATGATGCACAAATAAGTAAGTAGTCACTTCTGTCCTTTTCAGGAGTGGCATGAATAAAAGGCCTCCAAAAGGAGGTGATAATGCTAGTAATTTCTATCCAATTTCAGCGTTTACTTCTAAGTATTAGCTGTTACTGTATTTTACTACATACATAATTATTTGGTCCTTTGTGTGATAATTTTGCTTTCATATTTGTTCCTAAAAAGCTAATTAAGCCCATCAGTTCTTTTTTAGCGATCTCATAAGTGATTATGCAGTCTCAATAGTTTTAGGTTCTCCTAATTCCCATACAATTCCTTGGCATTACACAGCCCCACGAATTTGTTGTTGAGTGAGAGAGAGAGTGTGTGTGTGTGTGTGTGTGTGTGTGTGAGCCCCGCGTGTGTTATTTGCTCATTCTGGTTTACTCTTCCTGGATTGAATCCTGGTAATTCCAGACCCACTCTAGGGCAAACCTGAACTCTTGCTACTTTAGGCATCTGTGACAGTACACTAATTTTGGTTGCTGACTTAAAATATTAAGTAAACCCTATTTAAAATGGCTATTCTATAATATATTGAAAATTGATACTGATATGGTTTGGCCATTTTATTGGTTGCTTATAGCCCTTATTTATTCATATTCAGTACTCTCATGGAAAATGATTTACAGCTCTATCTTATTTTCCTAAGAGTTCGTATAGGGTGTTTTCTAAGTAGCACAGTAGCATACATGTATTAGTCACCCAGTGTTTACTTAATCTTTAAATAATTAAAAACTAATTTTTATTTGTCCCCAATTTTTATTGTCAAATGTACTCAGACCAGCTAGTGCTACAAAACCATTGTCCAAGATAGCTTCTTAAAGGGTTAAATAGAATTATTTTTATCTCCTTCACCCATCATTAATTAAACTCTATGATGTAAAACACTACTTTGAAGAACATGTTGCTTCATGATAAAATTGTAGAAATGTGCAGCTGGCTTATGTTGATTATTTGTGTTCTGAATCTATTTAAAGTAAATAGATGTGTGTGTATATACATATGTCTCTCTACAAGACATGTATATATACACAGAGAAAGAAATATTCTATAATCTTATAATATTTTCATACTATTTATTTAAATCACTTTCTTAAATTGACCAACTCATTTATTTTCCATTTATATTACAACATAGTATGACTGTGTCGGTTTGTATTTTTTTTTTCTAAACTAAAATCGCATCAAATATAACAGGATTCTGTTTCATGTAGTCGAAGTAAGTCAAGGCCACATCCTCTTAGTACCATCAGAGAACTACATTATCAGTCAACTTACATACTTATTGTGGCCCATCGTTGCATTTCAGGTGACATGGAGGATTTCTGTGACTCAAATTAATTGAACAAACTAGGAAATGGGTTGTTCTTACACAGGATGTCATCCATAACTAAGACCTCTCTGTAAGAGGGAAGAAAAGTTTGTTACATTAGAGAGAAAATTATATGCTCTTTGAAATTGTATGCAGTTGTAGTGATTTCCGTGAGACATGCAAAAAATGTACTAGGTATTCATTTTGACTGAGCTCACTGTATAACTTCATTTTTAAAAACAGGAGTTAAAAACCAGACAAACACATCAGTATGACCACAGTGTTTTCCTTTAATTTCAGTTCACTGGGCAGATTTTCTTGACAAAGTTAGTCTTTATGAAGAGTGCTAAAATAAGCAAACCCTTCCCTTCTGATCTCATAATATTGGAATAATCTTTTATAATCTTTAAATATTTTTCTAGTTCAACATAAATCTTAAAATGACACTCACTCAGGCATTGAATAGAATTTGAATCATGCCTTTATTTGCTGCTGAAAATTGCCTTTAGATTTCTGTGTATGTCAAGGAAATACTGCCTCTCACCTACTATCACCAATATTTATGAAAAAAAATTGAGTGAAGTAAAATATTTCAGAATTGTCTGTACAGTTTTGTGGCCTTCTCATTATTTTTCACTGAAACTGTATGTGCTTACAGTCAGTGTATGTATGCTTAATGCCTCTGGAATATTCTTTTATCATTAACTTTTTTTTTTTTTGGAGTTCTCTTACAAAACTTGAAGAAAATTGAGGATGGAAAGTTTGTTCCTTCTTAAAATGTTCTTTTCTCAAAATAGCATTAGCTTTAAACTTAATGCACCTTTAAGAAGCCCATACTAGATTCAAGGCAACAGACGTTTATTTATTAAGTACCTACTATGTGTGTTCCTCTTCTTTGGCATATTGTGGTTAATCTCAACTACTTTGGTCTGACAATTTCTAAATTGATGTCTCTGGTTTCATCCTCTCTGCTAAGCCCCAGATATGTGTTTATAAGTTGCCTCATGTTAATAGCCTGCTTATCTGTGAGTACATCAAGTCCAGTAACCCTCAAACTAAGGAGGTAGCATTTCAACTAAATCTTGAGTATGATTTTGGTAGGGGTTGGGAGGTGAGAGGGGGATAGGGACACAGTATTCCAAGCTGGAAGAAAATAGCTCAGAAGTGGTAAATTTTCTAGCCATATTCTTGGCAAAATGATCTCTACTGTCACTTGCAGTTTTATAAAATCTTATGTGCTGTTTTTTTTTTTTTTTTTTTTTTTTTTTTTTTTTAATTGGGTAAAATATACTTAACACTAAATTTGCCATTTTAAGTGTACGGCTCTGGGGTGTTTTTTGGTTGGTTGGTTGGTTCTTTTTCGCTCTTTTTGTGACAGGGTCTCACTCTGTCTCCCAAGCTGGAATACAATGGTGCAATCTCGGCTCACTGCAGCCTCCACCTCCCAGATTCAGTTGATCATCCCACCTCAGACTCCTGAGTAGCTGGGACTACAGGCGTATGCCACCACACCCAGCTATTTTTTCGCACTTTTTGTAGAGATGAGGTCTCACTATGTTACCCAGGCTGCTCTCAGACTCCTGGATTCAAATAATCCTCCCACCTCAGCCTTCTAAAATACTGGGAATACAGATATGTTGTGCAACCCTCACCACCACTGATTTCCAGAACAAATAAGGATTCCTTATTTCAGATCTAGAAGTTGATTAGTTATAATTTTAATGCTTAATGGTATATACTACTATGTAAAATCACATTTTAAGCTTTCTATGAACACTTCTTAGTGACAGACAGTTGGCAAGTTTCTGTTTTGAATTAGTAGAAACAAAAAGGCACACATTGTTTTTAACTTGGAAAACAGGTCCTTTCATTCATGCAGAACTGCAAAATAGAAAGGCATGTTTTATAAGATTTTTCTTTTAAATATCAGGTGAATGAGAAGCTCTCTGGATTAATATGATAGAGTATAGTGCTTGTTAGAAACAAACTGTGGCAAAAGAAACAATTTATAACCTATCCACCATTTTAAGAACCACTTTTTTCTTCTCTTGAGAAAAGTATAAAGATACATCAGATTCCCAGTTCTCAGGATGCAAGTGCCTAAGTTTTATACACAAATACAAGTTATATGAACCTTTCCTGGAACTCCTCTTCCCTCACCAGTATTGTGGGAATTTATTTCCTCTATTTCCTAATGTAGACTTCACTGCTAACCAAGACTCTCAGCTTTCTGCTTGCAGTGCAAGCTGGACATCTATGGCAGGACAGAATAGGTGTCAAGATTAGTGGAGGAAGTGGTAGGGGAACACCGTTCCTCCTTCTATTACAAATTCTACATGGTGTCAGCATCTGGAAAAAAAGAATCATTTTGTTTGAATTAACTGAGCCCTCCCTTCGTGGTCCCTAACCCTAGGCCACACCCCATTCCCCACACTACACCATCAGTTCCACTCTGATTCTTCAACCCTCTCCTATCCCCTAAGCACTCATCATCATGTCACTAGAGTCCATTCTTTGCCTTGATAAAGTCACATCCTCATGGAGATGCTTGGAAATTTTAAATTGGACTCCTGATTACCTCCCAGGGATTTTTGAGTTTGAGGGCTACTGGCAGTAGCTTGAGAATCTTCACCCCACAGCTGGGGCTGTAAAGGTGAGAAATATGTTTCTGGCATCCCAAGTTGAAGCACAACACTGAATATATTTTTCCACTAGAAATATTGTTAAGATATAAATAGTAGTTAGTTTCTATGCTACTCTTCATTCTATACTACGAATGAATACATTTGTGTGAAATTGTCTTTGGGGAGGACTACCCCAGGAGCTTAGGCACTATTTTTATGGGAAAATGCTTGCTTTTAAAACTCCCAACATCTTACTTAAAAATCAACTTTTGAAACACAGTCCAGTTACTACTTGACTGCTGCCAGTATAGTAAAACCAACCATTCTACTTCCGGTCAGCTCTGTGGTCCCACAAAAATTCAGAGACTACCACTCATGAAATGGTATGGAGAGAGAGGCGTCCCTTGTATTTCAAGCTATAGCTAAAACAAAAAGGGTTTAATGGTTTACTCCAGTGTTTAACTGATGGAACTAAATAATGTGTGTGTGTGTACACCTGTTTTAGAATTTGTGTACATATATTCCTCCCAGGAGCACCATTTCCTCTTGTTCAGCTCACAGTGAGGTTAATTCCACCTGGAGTAATCATATGTTTTTAAAGCTACACTCTCCCTTTTTCTGATCCATTTACATCAGAGGTATAATGAACAATATTCTTTTTGAGTGCCATGTGTGTACCAAAAATGCCCATTAACCATAGCTGATAAACGTTGTGAAGCACATGAAAACAAATGAAACAAACAACGCAAATAAGGGAAAATATCCATTGTCCTCAAATTCAAACCTAAGATTTCTTCAAGCCCTCATTTACCTCCTCATTCTTTAATGTAGCTGTCTTTCCGATATCATCATTCAAGATAATTATTTAAAGCTTGGTTTTTTTCTGAGTTTTAGAAAAATTACTAATAGTTCAACAATAACAAACAGTACTTTTATTTGTTTAGCTATATCACAGGCAAAAAGATATGGGGGTAGTCTAAGCTCAGAACTTTAATTTGGAGTGTTCGATGGAAAAAATATATTCTGGGTTCCCAAGCAACCACTTTTAAATCTGCATTTCGGAATCTGTTCTTTATTTTTATTACTTTTTTAAATTTTTATTTTTTGTGGCTACAAAGAAGGTATAAATATTTATGGGATACATGAGCTATTTTGATACAGGCATACAATGTTTAATGATCACACTGGGGTACACTTACTATTTGTGTTACAAACAGTCCAATAATACTTTTCTAGTTATTTTTAAAAGTACAATTAAATTATTATCGACTATAGTCACTCTGTTGTGCTATCAAATACTAGATTATTTCTCTAACTGCTTTTTGTACCCATTAACCATTCCCAACTCACTCTCCCTACTGTCCTTCCCAGCCTCTGGTAACCATCCTTCTATTCTCTATCTCCAAGGGTTCAATTGTTTTAATTTTTAGTTCCCACAAATAAGTGAGAACATGCAAATAAAATCTGTGCTTTAGTAGGTGAGACTTTTAACATTTTTGCTAGTATGTTATTTTGGCTCAAATTTGTAATTATTGTTTCATGGCTTTACAGGGGTCTAAATTATGGATAATAATGGAATACCTGGGTGGCGGTTCAGCACTGGATCTTGTAAGTATTTTAAAATAATTACACACACATGCAAGTGTGTGCATATGCACATACCTTAATTTTTTTTAATTGAAGAGCAATGGCTTTGGGGCATGCTAAGTGGTTGCTTTAGTTAATATGTTCAAATTAAATTCTTTTTTCATGACCACTGCCTTATGTAGGTACAGATGTATTGCAAGTTTGAGCATGTTGCTGGCATTCTAAGACTATATAAGAAATGCAAATAGCTTAATAAAATAAAGTCCCCCAAATTAGAAGTGGATGTGTGTGTCCATTGCTGTCAGTTTTAAGTTTGATTTTTGCAAGCTTATCCCTGAAAAAACTGAGTGTCTTTAGGTTTTTAAAAAACAAATAGTTGGGATAACTGTCACTCAAAGTGATTGTTATGAACTGAATGGTTGTGTCCCGCCAAAATTCATGTGTGGAAATCCTAACCCCCAATGTGATGGTATTAGGAGGTGGGGACCTTGGGAAGTAATTAAGTCATGAAGGTGGAGTTCTCATGAATAAGATTAGTGCCCTTATAAAAGACACCCCAGAGAGCTCTCTGGCTTTCTTTCCACCATGGGAGGGTGCAGTAAGAAGAAGGCCTTCTGGAAACCAGGAAGAGTGCCTTTACCAGACACAAATCTGCCAGCCCCTTGATCTTGGACTTATTTCCCAGTCTTCAGAACTATGAGAAATAAATACTGTTTAAGCCACCCAGTCTGTGGTATTCTACTATAGCACCTGAATTGACTAAGATAGTGGTACTAGGGTTCTAACCAAGGTAGGCATGCAGATCCAGGTCTTTACAGAGTTCTCTCTGCCTCTCTACAGGTCATTTGGAAATGCAGTGTCATTTTGGGTTGTCACAATCACTTAAAAGTGCTCCTGTCATTTTAGTGGTCAAGGATCAGAATGCTAAAATCCTGCAGTGTGCAGGAAAATTCAATCCAATAAAGATGCCTTCACAGACAGAATGCCTTTGAGAAACAGTGGTTGTTCCCCAATTTAGTGTGATTCTATCAATGTTGAGTTTCTTTCCCTTCCTGAAAAATCTTTGTTAATATGACACTATATTTAAAATTCAGTATGACTTATGAGAGGCAACTTAGTGTAGTAGAATAACCACTAAGCTGGCCTAGGGTGTTGGAGATTATAGGTCTGGCTCTACGCACAACTAAATCTGTGCCTGTGAACCAGACACAAACTTCCTGAACTTGGATGTCCTATAAAACAAAGAAGCTGCACTAAGTTATTTCCAAGTTCCCTTTCATTTTTAATATTATGTGATTTTTTTTATTTGCATGCTTCTGCCTGCGAAATTATAGAGTGTGCTGTTTCTAAGAAAGTGTTTTGATTAAAGTAATCAAATAATGTTTTAATTCTTATTTTTTTAGGTGCAGATGAGTTTTCCTAACGGAAAGTGATTAAATATTTTTAAAAGGCTTTAACCCTGACTGCCAGTGACTCAAAGTTTCAAATAATTTTATGAACAGAAATGACCATAAGAGATTTTCTTTCCTTTAGTCAGAACCATATTTAAACCATTCTAAAGAAATGATAATTAAACTTGATGAAGAGTCTCATCTACTTCTAGGAATTCATGTCAGTTTAATCAGTTCTGAATCTGGTAATCTTTTCCTGTGTCTCATCTAATTCTTATATCTTAAAGCCTGAGTTCATTTTTTTTTCTCTCCTCTCTAGTGAGAGAACACCACTGATGTTTCTTTGTGTAATAATCCTTCATGCATGGAGTCAGGCTTCATTCTCCTCTTGAAGTTAAATGATCTCATTTCTATTTGTCTTGTCACAGAGCCATATTATTCAATAGTTTTTTCATTAGCTGTACAAGAAGCCTCTCAATTGTTTCATGATCCTCTTTCCATTTTTTGAATATTAAGCGCCCTTTCCAAATGTATCAGTTGCTTCATCTGGTCCCTCAGGGTGCTCACAATGTCTCTTCCCTGTTTTGGAACTATTGGCAAAGCTAGATCACTGTTCAGCAGTATCACTGATAGCAATGTTAAGCAGTGAGCACTGGCCTAACCCCAACTAACGACCCTAATCTGTGTCCCCTAGTAGCAGTTTGGGCAGTTTTATGAACTCTCCAAGTTAAATGATTATGATATCTTAATCTCATCCTGCTATTCTAATCTCTACTTAATAAAACAAATAGCCATTAGTATCAATTTCAATGAATGAAAAATGTTGTTAGTACTGTATTGGCTAAGAATCAAAAGACCTAGGTCTTAAACCCAGCGCTGACACTGACTGCCTGGCAAATATTGGGCAGCTCTTTAGCCTCTTTGTGTCTTAATTTCTTCACATGTCAAATGAAGAAATTGAATCAGTAATCTCTAATTTTGTGTTTCTACCTCTAAAATTCAATATTACTGTGATTTACTTAGAAGCCTCATTTAATTAGACTTCATAGGGAGAGCACATAATGAGAAAATGTGCTATTCCTTTTTAATGTATATTCCTATACAAATAAATGCTATCATTTGGGGAATCTAAGGCAGGATTAGGTTTAGAGGAAGGCTCTGCTACTAAGAACAAGAGGAAATAAAAGGGATATTTAGCGGAGAATGTTTCTCACTTTAAACTGGTACCAGGTGCCTAACTAATGGAATAACATAAGATTACAACTTGTCATTTGTGTCAACTTTATAGAGTGTCTACCTTGAGTCACTCCCATTCTTGAAGAACAATTTATTGTATGTGAGCAGACTTTGAGTATGTTGGGCATCATTTTATTGACTTTATTATGCTCCACTTCTTTCCAAAAAGAATTGTCGTGCCTTGCAACAAAAACACATATAGGAAGATGACTAGAATAAAACATGAGCGCCAAGGAAAAGAAACAATATGCTAACCATAAGAGAAGGCATAACATAGCAGACTGCATTAGGGACTGGATAAAAGTCAAAGAAGTGTGGGGAAGTTCCATGAGCCCACAAATATACAGTCTTTGAAAGAGTCAAGGTCCCTTTTTGCATATTCTCACTTAACAACAGAGGCAAATTGCACAAGGCAAATACACTGCTCTGGGACAGAGGTGTTATCTGTTAGCGACATGGAAGGTCTTCAGTCATTGGAGAAAAGTTCAAATGGAGAAAAGTTTCCTTGCCACAGAGTCTTTCTTCCCATCTTCCTCCAACACCCAGTTAATTGAGATTTTACTTTTATTGAATTTTAACATGAACCTAAAATATAGCAGATAAGCTCATGAATCTTTAGGATCCCCTTTTTGTTGTTTTTCACTCTCTCTCTCTTTTTTTTTTTTTTTTTTTGGGGGGGTGGGGGACGGAGTTTCGCTCTTGTTACCCAGGCTGGAGTGCAATGGCGCAATCTCGGCTCGCCGCAACCTCCGCCTCCTGGGTTCAGGCAATTCTCCTGCCTCAGCCTCCTGAGTAGCTGGGATTACAGGCACGCGCCACCATGCCTAGCTGATTTTTTGTACTTTTAGTAGAGACGGGGTTTCACCGTGTTGACCAGGATGGTCTCAATCTCTTGACCTCGTGATCCACCCGCCTCAGCCTCCCAAAGTGCTGGGATTACAGGCGTGAGCCACCACGCCCGGCCCCTTTTTGTTGTTTTTACTTAAATATTTTTAAAAACTTCTGTGATAGATAATATGTTGGCTTATTTATGTTATGTTTAGATGTTCTTCAGGATGATAGCTAGTAGGCCATACATTAATCTTGCCCAATCACTTAAATAACCAAGGATATACCTCATCTGGCCTTGCCAATGTCCTATGATCAGATGATACTAATTACCCATCTTAAGTGGTATGATATTTGTCCTTCAGTTATCTTCTAGTACCTCAGAAGTTCACGGCCAGCCATCAATAAAATAGTATGCCATTTTCACCCTTTCTAGAAAACTTTAGAAACTAATCACTACTGTTTAAATAGAAACTTTGGGGTGGAAGTTGATAGATTTAAAAGTAAATAGATAATATTACCTAGGAAAGGGACCTATTGAATTACAGACATCCCTGGAGTGTACTATATACCCAGACCACAGTTAATATTAGATGGTGAGACCAAAGTATGAGTTCTATTTTAAGCTGTTAAATTTCAACATGAAAGTGCCCTTTATTCAGCATAAATATGGCATTCATGAAAGATGAAATACACAAGGTGCCAAAGAGCTGTGGATCCCTCCCAGTATGAGGCAGAGTGGGCAATGTTTGATTTTCACCACCTCTTCCCTCCTTCCAGAAGCAAACAGAACTCTGCCTCGACTCTGACTTTAGATTCCCACCCTTTCCTGTAATAATATTGTACAGTCCACTGTTTGTGCTTTATGAGGTACCAGAATTTTAAAATAACCATTTATTTTAAAGAGGGATTTTCAGATATTCCATTACAAGTTCTCCTGAAACCTAATCATTGCTTTCCTTGTATTCCAGTTGGAACTATTGGCTTTGGTACAAGGATGGGGAAATAAAGGGATATGTGTTACATTTATTTGAAAACATTATCCCTCTATGATTTAAATTTTTTTATAATCTAAGTCTGAATAGTTTAATTATTATATTCTTGGCTAAATTTATAATTTGAGTCTCAAAAAGGCTCTGTTCTTTACAATATTATTAAAATAAGTACATACTGACTGATATGATCAAATAGTTGCTGTGGAAATCTTATAGATTGTCTTACCTAAAAATCAGTTTTGTGTCAATATGTAGTAACTTTTTCACAGCAAATGCCATAATTTAACTGATTTCTTTGTTTTCCACCTAAAGAAAAAATAAGTGGTTCTGTCATTGTGTAAGCAAATTTGTTTCATCTTTGATGTAAATATTCAGGAACCTCAGAATATGGAGCCTAGTACGTAGGTAAAAGGGCTTGTATTATCTTTCATTAAATCGAATCATTAAAAAACCTGTTCAGCCCTTTGACTGAACTCTTTTGCTTTCTTCTTTCACATTTTACATTTTTCCTCACTTTAAGTTTAGATATTGATTTAGTAAAGAGAACGGCATCATGTGTCTAACTGATCCCTTCATTTCAAAGATACCAATTTTGAATTTTACATTTCCAAACTTTTATACATGTGTGTACGTGTGTGTGTGTGTTTTTCCCCTTAAGCTTCGAGCTGGTCCATTTGATGAGTTCCAGATTGCTACCATGCTAAAGGAAATTTTAAAAGGTCTGGACTATCTGCATTCAGAAAAGAAAATTCACCGAGACATAAAAGGTACATAAAAGTCTAATATGAACCTGAGAAAAACAGAAGCATTCCGAGCAAACTGAGGTTTTTCTTTTCTTTTCCCTCCTAGCTGCCAATGTCTTGCTCTCAGAACAAGGAGATGTTAAACTTGCTGATTTTGGAGTTGCTGGCCAGCTGACAGATACACAGATTAAAAGAAATACCTTTGTGGGAACTCCATTTTGGATGGCTCCTGAAGTTATTCAACAGTCAGCTTATGACTCAAAAGTAAAGTATTACCTGCACAAACTGTTTTGAGTTTGTTAATAAATTGTATATGGCACACTATCTTAGTTAATACATTGCCTTATTTTTCCTTGTTTTGCAAGTGTTTCTTAAACTAGAATTACATCTTATTTTGCTGCTTAATCATAAATTTCTTCACTGCCAACTAATATTTGGACCCTATTCACTTCAATGGATTTTCATCCTATGTGGAATAAAATCCTAAGCCCTTTCTGTGACATACAAAGCTGTACACAATCTGGCCATTATCTGCCCCTCCAATCTTATCTCCTACCACTCTCTTGTAGATTATTCTTCATCCACAGTGGCTTCATGGTTGTTCCTCAAACATAGCAAATACACCCTGACCTCAGGACCTTTGTACCTGCCCATCCCTCTGTCTGAAATAACCTTCCTCCCACAATCAGGTCTTTGCTTAAACATCACGTACACAGGGAAGTTTTCCCTAGCCATCCTATGTAAATTTCCAACACCCTTGGCCCCACGATTCATTATTCTCTTACTATGCTTTGTTATTTTCTTTACAGAACTTTTATTTATTTATTTGTCTCTGTTACTAGAATGTAATCCCCTTAAGAGCAGGGATTTTTGCCTGGCTTATTCACCACTGAAATCCTCCATTCCTAGAGAATTCATTATTTTTAAAATATTAACACCACATTTTCTTGAGAGACAAATATTATATGACCATTAGGTTCCACAGGTTATTTTGTGGTAGTATATTGGAATAAAGTTTCAAGGTGAGATATATATATATATATACACACACACACATATATATATATATATATATACACACACACATATATATATATACATATATATATACACACATATATATATATACACATATATATATATATATACACATATATATATATATATATATTTTTTTTTTTTCCTCCTCTTACCTTAGGCTGACATTTGGTCATTGGGAATTACTGCTATTGAACTAGCCAAGGGAGAGCCACCTAACTCCGATATGCATCCAATGAGAGTTCTGTTTCTTATTCCCAAAAACAATCCTCCAACTCTTGTTGGAGAATTTACTAAGTCTTTTAAGGAATTTGTTGATGCTTGCCTGAACAAAGATCCATCATTTGTGAGTATATATTGCTATTATTACTATTTGTTTTCTATTATTAGCTCTACCTGTAGCAAAGGGAGCTTTTCCTGCAGTAGGGAATACAGTGCGTATGAGAAGTGTCTAAGATCCATTCAGGAACTTGGTTTGTCCCTCTGTATTGATATTTCTATTCCATTCTTAATGAGATTCTTCATTCATTTTCTCCTTACCCTTCATTTTTTTCTTGGTCCTCAGCTTCCTCCATATTCTATTGATTATTTTTTATTTCAGGGGGAAATAAATTTGAGAAATAAAGTGAACCTTATATTATGTCATTATTAAAGTGTATATATAAATACAATGATTTGTATTCAACTGTTTTCATTTCTCATGAAAAGTTATGTTTGGGTTTAACTATTTTTTTTTTTTTTTTGAGACAAAGTCTTGCTCTGTTGCCCAGGTTGGAGTGCAGTGGTGCAATCTTGATTCTCCTGCCTCAGCCTCCTGAGAAGCTGGAATTACAGGCTCCTGCTACCACACCTAGGGCTAAGTTTTGTATTTTTGGTAGAGTTGGGTTTTACACCATGTTGGCCAGTCTTGACCTCTAATGATCTGCCCTCCTTGGCCTCCCAAAGTGCTGGGATTACAGGCATGAGCCACTGTGCCTGGCCAGGGCTATTTTTATTTGGCATTTAGAAATTTCAGTGTGAAGTTGTATACTTTTCCCAGGCTAGTGAGCTCCATTCATTTACTTGGCGGATTTGATTACAGTTGTTTTACTGTTGTTGACATAAAACTGCCTTCTGACTTTTAGAGATGAGAAATACAAAAGAGCAGTCCAAACTTGATATAACTATTTTAAAGTTGATGATAAACATTCTGATATTAATAAAATGAAGGCAGGACATCCTCCACAGCACCTGGTGTTTGCATTTAGATGCAATAGAAATTGATGTCTGATGGAGAAGGGATTATAAGATATGTGTAGACAATAACAAAATTACAGCCTTGCAAGTTTTCATCAGTTTTTTTCAAATTTACAGTAAATGTGATTAAAGTATTTTAAAACACTATTTTGAAATGTTTTTAAATGTTCCTTTCTAAATACTGTCATGTGTCTCTCTGCTTTTGAGAAGGCCCTGCCTGACAGTTTGCTGGTGGGTAAGCCACCTGTTGCCCATTGGGCTTTAACAAATTGGGACACCAAAGTAGTAGATTCAATGTGGTTGCCTTGAGCCACTTCAATAATAGAATTAGCTATTTTCTGACAGCATTCTAGTTGTCCTTATGTCTACAGACATACCTTTAGACCTTTCAGCTTAATAATTCAAATGATTTTATTTACCATTCCTTGTAATCATAAGAGTTCAGCAATTGTGACATGCATCCTTGATCTTTTTTCCTTAGCGTCCTACAGCAAAAGAACTTCTGAAACACAAATTCATTGTAAAAAATTCAAAGAAGACTTCTTATCTGACTGAACTGATAGATCGATTTAAGAGATGGAAGGCAGAAGGACACAGTGATGATGAATCTGATTCTGAGGGCTCTGATTCGTATGTACAAATTATTTAATTTTTATGTAGGTAGCCTATTTAAATATTGTATATCTTTTAGATATGATCCAGTGTGCTTGTTTTAGCATAAAATATAAACCATATTTTGAAATTTCACCTTAGAAACTGTGAAAATCTTTTTCAATCACAGTCTGTGGAATACAATGAAGTTGGAAACATGTTTTTCTTGGAAGTGAGTAGCTCTAGTTTTAAATGGTCTTGGTCTAACCCCTAGTGGATACTTGAGTATATTACAAAATTTTGGAACAAGATTCAATTAAAAGTGTTATATCAGTTTGCCCAAAGTAATAAGGAGCTGAGTTTTCTCATACTTTGATGGCAACCTGCAAATCCCTCAAAAGAACTGACCTCCAGGCCTTTCCCACCTCTTGGCCATGTACCAAACCAATACATTTAAATGGTCATTTATGTATGATTTTTATTTCTTGAAAAAGTTGTAGTGTTTTATAACAGCAGCATTTACATTAAATTCAGCCTCATAGTCCTTAAATGAATTTAGGAAAGTGTATATGCTGTGCGAGAATTTAGTCCTCCACCAGCTGAACTGGCACAAAGGCAACAGCAAGTTTCTTTAGGTACTACTCTGAGATTCTTTCATTTATGAGAAATTGTCCAACATTGGAAAGGGATAAAAAATATCAGGATAATCTGTGCCCTATTCTAATGGGTGTTAGCCTTAGCTTCCCATAAGAGTCACCCATGGAACCTTAAAGCAATCACAAGTCACACTACTGGAGATCCTAATTCAATAGGTGGGGAGCAGTGAGGGACAGGTATTTATATATGGTAGGAAGTCTCAACGAAGCACATATGGAGTTGAGAAGCACTCCACTACTGCCATGTAGTAAAATGTAGCATTCACCTGAAGCTGAGATCAGATACTTTTTTGTACTA
Source organism: Sapajus apella (assembly GCF_009761245.1). NCBI lineage: Eukaryota > Metazoa > Chordata > Mammalia > Primates > Cebidae > Sapajus > Sapajus apella. The sequence continues at coordinate 2,609,522 of NW_022437055.1, forward strand.
TGAGTTTTTAAACATTAGGACAATTATCCCTTTAAATTCTACCTGCATTTATTTGGTGTTTTTTTTTGCCAAGGTGAATCATTTTGGCACTTATAGAGGTATCTTTGGCAATCTCTTTAGGGAATCTACCAGCAGGGAAAACAATACTCATCCTGAATGGAGCTTTACCACCGTACGAAAGAAGCCTGATCCAAAGAAAGTACAGAATGGAGCAGTATGTATATGGAGAAAATTACTTACTCTTGATGCAGTTTTTCAAACTATGTACTTAGATTATAGTAGCCAAAAATTGTTAGGATTGAATACCCTTAAATGCCTGTCTGCCTCACTGTGTATGTAGTATGATTCATTTGTCACCAGTGTTGAGCTAATTAAGAAAGGGTAATAGGAAGTTATTTAAGTGAGTATGTTGGTATTTTTTTAAGTACATTTCACCTAGAGATACATAAGCCCAGGAATCGTAGGTATCTCTTGTAATCCCAGAAGTTAGAGGACTTCTGGGACTTCCAGATGTTTAATGGGAATGAGTGATAGGAAGAAAGCTTAGAGATTTGCCTTACATAGAGTCTTTTGTTTTCAGTGGGGGATTCAAATTGGTTCATATTTGTTAAAGCATAAGAAAATGAGGACAATTATTTTAAGTTCATGTGCATAATGTATATTATTTATTCAAAGGAGCAAGATCTTGTGCAAACCCTGAGCTGTTTGTCTATGATAATCACACCTGCATTTGCCGAAGTAAGTACAGATTAATTAGCCTTGCATATCTGTTTTAAGTAGTATAATATTTTAAATGTTTTAACTATTAATCATTCTCAGCTTAAACAGCAGGACGAGAATAACGCTAGCAGGAATCAGGCGATTGAAGAACTCGAGAAAAGTATTGCTGTGGCTGAAGCCGCCTGTCCTGGCATCACAGATAAAATGGTGAAGAAACTAATCGAAAAATTTCAAAAGTAAGTTGGAAATATCATTTAAAAAATTATTTTGCATTTTCTGCTGGGTGTCAATTTACGATGCAGTGTAGTTCCCTTGATTCAACCATTCCAATTATTCGTAACAAAGTCGCCTTTTAATACACAGTCGTATTCTTAAAAACAGTTTTTGTTTGTTGCCTATCTTAAACATTAGCTTTCAGAACTATTATCTTTAGGCATAACAAAGTAGTTTTCCACTGCACGAAATGACCTGTCTTTCTTTCTCCTCTAGTAGGAGTATAGACAAAAGGTCACTGAGCATATTCTCATTTGAGCTCTTATAAACGTTATTGGGGTATTATTTCTTTCTTGCCGCTACCCTCAGAATTTAACGAAACACCACTAGTTGCATAGTTCCAGTGCTAAAGTTCCTGCGTTTGACCTCCACATGAGAAGTTAAGGAAAAGGTAGAGGGACTCAATTTAGACCAAGAAAAGGCTCTTATGTTCAACTTCAGATTCTGTGCTGTCTCTTGAAATACTTATTTGATTTTGTTCACGTTGAAAAAAGTTCTTACATTTAATTTTTAAAAAATTTTCAACAAGACTTTTGTATGCATGCATACACATACGCACTCCTTAGCTTGAGCAAGCTATACGGTGATATTAATTTTAGCCTTAATCCTGTTATATCTCTTCTCAGTGCATCTTTATGTATCTTTGTGTTTATGATGCCACTGGGATCGAGTTGGAACAAACTCTGTGACCTATGAAATAACACACTCTCAAAGATCTTTCGATCTGATAAAGCTCACTTGCACTCGCAAACCTAACGCCGCCTTAAAATCCCTTATATTTTAATGAAAACCTCTCATTTGTTTTCCAATTTGTAAACAAATCAATTGGAAGTTATGAAATCAGATGCAGAAAGGATTTTTGAACTTGTTTATATTTTAACATCTACATGATGAAATTCCATGGAAATAATATATCCCCTTTGTGGAATCAGGTTCTTCATTGCAGAGTTCATACAAAGGAGAAATATAAATATGCATAGTTGTACATTGGTTTACATTTTTTTTTTAATTTTACAGGTGTTCAGCAGGCGAATCCCCCTAAGAAACTTATTATTGATGTCTGTTTCATACAGTACCAGAGAGACCCACCAAAACTCCTTCAAGCTTAACAGTGTTTAACTTATGAGCTCTGTGTGCCTTTTGGATCTTTGCAACACTGAAGATTTAGAAGAAGCTATTCAACTATTTTGCGATGGTGTTTATCATTTTATATTTTGAAAGGATTATTTTGTAAGGAATAACTTTTAATACTATAGTTTCACCTGTATTCTAGTAAATGTTGAGACACCGTTTTGCTTTAAGTATCACTATTTCTTAAGTTACTAGGATGAATACCTTTCCTGTTTTGACCTTTAGTTAACTCTACACTCCTGAAACATACAGGTCTTTCAAAGTCATTCTAAATATTCAACTTTTGTAAATTATCAAGCTTCAGGAAGTTTATTCGAAAAAAAGCCATGCATATTCTAAAAATGACTATTGGTGGGGAGGTATAAATAAGTCATACCTTCTTAAAACAAAGTTTTAATAAAGTTTTAGAAATTAAACCTGTAAAAGTATCTTCTTAAAACAAGTTTTTAATAACATCTTAGAAATGAAATCTATAAAAGTCTTGACTCTTCTACCAAGTTGGCATGATATTCCAAAGCTCAATGATAATCATATTTGAGACCGTGTGTTTGAAGCATTTACAGGCAATGTGCAGCAACAGTGGTACCTCTTGGTGTGTAGCATTTACATTCTCTTTTAGGTAGAAGAGGCAATTTTAACCCTTATTTAACATGGTTAGAAATATAAAGCAAACTCATTTAGCCAAGGATAGGTTTGGTAATGTTGGAGGAGTTGGTCTGGCTTCAGGTTTTACATCTTCAACTAATATTCCATACTGTCTACTTGGATTAGAAGAGCCTAAAAATAAAGCTGATTGTCATGTGATTAAATACCTGATCAACAGGTATGAATATAACTTATACCAGCATATTTTTGCCATGATAGCGAATTGTCCTATAAACTATTTATATATTTTTGTTCTTCATAATTATCAGTAATAAGCATAAGTTTGTTGTTTTTAAAAGGATATTTAAGTGGGCATTTTCTAGTTCATATGAAAATAACCGTAGTACAGGATGATTTCTGTCCACACAAAGGCAAGTTAGATTGCACAGTTAATTTTCGCTTGTATTTATGGTACTATTAAGTGGGTGATGACTTTTTCTTTTAAACCCAGTACATATATTATGCCTGCCTAAGTTCTGAACTGGGGCTACATTTCAGTAGTTGTAGAATTATTGATATTAATTAGTTTTGATAGTTAATGTTTTGTTGTTTGGATCTGCACAATTTGGTTTTTGCACAAAAGTCATTTTTTAAAAAATCCGACTAATTGACAAATATTAGAAGAAAGATATTCCTCCTGTAAGGTATAGTTTTTTGTCAAAGTGGCCATTACATCCTCTTTTTACATAATATAGATACTTGAGAAAGTTGTGGTGTTATGTGCCAAGAAAATTCTTTTCATTAGTACCTATACTGTAACAATTGCTTTTAATGCATTGTATTTTGAAGTAATGGTTCAGTTAAAAATTTCACCTGCTGTGTAACTGAAACACAATTATAGATTATAATCTGTAGAAGTCTGGAAATAATTTTGCAACTCATGTCATGGGTTAAATGAATATTTTTGTAAAAGTTAAAGCAACAAATTTATAAATTGATTATTTGAAACTTTACAACACAATTGCATCCCAAATACAAATTGTATTGCTTATTCATTATAGCTTTTAGTCCTGTAAACTGTTTCTAGGTGAAGCATACTCCAGTGTTTTGGGGGTTTTAAAAATAAATATTTAAATTTCACAGTCCTCAATGTTTGTTTTCCTAGAGATGGGGGTGTGGTATGGGGCTTCAATGTTTCAAATTATTTCTCCTTTGTCCTTTATTGTTCGAACATTAAAATAGAAGTTTCTGTTGGAAACCAGAAGATACTCTTCACATTTCATTAAGCATTAATTATAGCTACAGTGAACATCTGTCCTGATTTCTGGGCCTCCTGTCTTGACCAAATTATTAATAAAGTACCCTTTCACTTGAAAGTGTCCTGGGTTGAACAATAAATTATATGGTCACCCTAATTATTATTTTATTAAGAGATCATATACAGATATAAACTTAGTGAAGATTTTTAGAAATTGATAAGAGAAATAGTATTAACATAAAGGAGTTTGAGTTTTTCCTAGAGAAGAGGTTGAGGGTGTACTTAACATGGCATTAAGAATCTATGGTATTAATGTGTCTTAATATATTACTATATTATAATATTCTGATATTATACTATTTTATTAAACCTAGGTGATTGGGTTTCAATATATTATTATTATTAGATAGCTACTCTAGACTTGTGAGTTAATATGAGTCCAGAAGCAGACAAGAAAGTGCTAGGATGGAGGAAAGGGGTGGGATGAGGCATATTAAGAGGGATTTTTCTGATGTAAAGACTAGGAGAGTAAGGAAACTATTCCATCAGTCTTTTCTCCATTAAGTTATATATAAAATTAGCTTGCCTAGAGAATTGCATCCTTTCTTTGAAGTTAGTACTAATATTATCTTGTAAATATGTTGGACTTAAAAAACAAAATGAACATATCAAATAGAATGCTATACCTTCCAGGAGGACCATTAGGGAAATTCTGAATGGTTCAAAAATGGAATATTGTTCATTAACTCACCCTGGTACTAGTGCCATCCTTCTTTTCAGCTACCCTTCAATTCTACTCTTCCTTTCCCTGGCCATACACTTTCACTTGCCTCCCTCCATTTCCTGTTCTGTGACTGTCCCTTTCCTTAGTAATAGGCCAGAATGAATCCCTTCTGAAATTGATTAAAACAAAAGGAAGAACATACTTATAATTTATTTTTTAATTACCTGGATTTTCCATCATGCTTTATTACAAAAACATTTCCTGGTCTGCATACATGCAAGAAGCTATGACAAAAAATAAATTCTGGCAGGAAATATTAGATAAACAATCTGACCTGTTAATGTTTCTCTTTTACTAGATATAGTACATAGTTAAGAATATAGAGGTTACAACTAAAACATCATGATAGGCTTATCAGGTATACGTGTGGCTTTAGAAATGGATTTAATTCATGAATTTCCTAGGTTTAGAATTCTGCCGAGTCCTAGATTAATTCTAAATGTGTATTCTGTTGAGAGGATCTACGCCACCACCTTGTTCCTGAGGCTGTAGGAGGGCCATGCTCCCCTCATATATGTTATAAAAATGGAAGTCTTTAACATATAACAAGACCATTTCTACTGGGCCCCACACAAATAGTAAAGACTGAAATATTCATTCAGTGTTGTTTAAGAACACTAAGATCAATACAGTCATAACCTACTAAATCACTAAATGTCATTAGAAGCCAATTTCTTATGCCAAGCCATACTGTTACCATTCTTCAGCATTGAAGAGCCTAGCATTCACTCACTATCTCTTTGAGGAAATGTGCAGTGGAAATGACAAATACCCACCTCACCTTGCCACAGTACTGGTGATGAAAGGGGATGTTCTAGAGACCCTTCAGAGTAATGAGTAAAACTCAAGGAATGAGGCAGCATCTGGACCTTTCATAAAGTAGGTGTCCAAAATAAGATTTCCTTAATAACAATGAATACGTAGTAACCAAGGAAATGGTTTCTACAAGTTTCATTATTTTCTGCCTAAGTTGGTAACATGGAATTGGCTCAGAAATGTCCATAGGGTTCACACTTTTAAGCTAAAAAGTAATTACATGGTTTTAGCAAGGTCCTGTCTTCAGGAGTTGGTGTGTTGAAAGAAGCATCTTCATCTTCTTCATCTAACTGTAGACTACCAGAAGACAAGCGGATTCTGGCCATGGGTGACCTTATTCCTTTGCCATAGAAAGCATAGTAGTCTGGCCTAAGAATCTCTGATTCAGAATCACTGGATTCACTAGCTACATACCTTTCTGCTGTACTCTGATCCATTAGAACTGCTGGCAACTCCTGCTCTGCAAACATATAAGTAAACAAGTCTGCTTTACGACTAAGAGCAGGACAAGGCCCTAAAGGTCTAAATTCTGACCCAAAAGGAAAACGAATAGTTTTCATGTCTGACTGGCTCTGGGACCGTTTAGGGGTTTGCTCTTGAATGTTATATGCAAATACATGTTCCAAATTTGGGTCTTCCTCTTCTAGACCTACATTAATGTTGCTCCTACCACTGGTCCTGGCTATATCTTCTTGGAGTCCTTGCAGGTCTTGCTGAAAGCTCTTCATTCTAATATTCCTTGGGCTTCTTTTGGCTGGCTTCATTGCAGTGGGCTCTAGATAGCTATCTGGACTTGTCCTTTCCTCTGCTATGATCGGGGACTGTCTGGGCACCTGGGGTGGCTTGTCCACATAAAAAAAGACCTGAGGAGTCATAATACCAACCTGCTGACCTGCACAAGGAATATAGGGCACATCTGTGTAAGTTAGCTGATGTGCTGGACTCACTTTGCTTGTGAGGCCAGAAGATGTGCTCATGTGATTATCAGCAAACTTACAGCTTGTTTGGAAGGAGCTTAGAGGACTCCTCTCCGAAAAGAAGTCTCTGGGATCAGGGTTAGGACTGGGCTCAGTGTTAAAGACAGGGTCTGTATAAATAAAAGGGAAAGAGGAACTGCTTTGGGACTGATGTAGCAATGTGGGATCCGCCTCTGGTTTGGAACACTCCAACTCAGCTGCAAATGTCACCTCCACTGCAGAGTTCCTCCTCCTGCTGTCCAGCACCGGCTCAGATGCATGCACTCTATTCACATTTTGGTAGTACCCACCGTCATATGCTAGTCTCAAATCTTCCACCTTGAGAGAAAGGACACAATGGTGAAAGAAGAAAAAGGCCATTTGGTTGGGGATGGGGGAGGGATCTAAATTAGCCTCAAAGTTTGAAAGGTCATTTATGAATTTCATAAAGTGATTTAACAAGATCTATGTTCTATTCTGGGGTAGACAAATAAATAAAGCAAGGGTAATAACTTGTACCATCCCAGTGCATGTGTTAAAAAGCACATGTGACACTATTCTTTCTCAATGCCATCCTACCGCCTGACTCTGAGTGTATACGGTACAAGCAATTTGGTTTAATAGCTATATTAATGAACCAGGAGTCCTGCCTGTTAGTACTGGCTCTGTCTCTGATTTGCTGTGTGACCTTAAACAAGTCTCCTAACCTTACTATTCCAGCCTCCTCCCTATTTTCTGTAAAATGGTGGGAGGAGGGCTATGAGTGGTATAAGAGGTTCATATACTAAATGGCCCCTTTCATCATTATGCCTCTGATGCCTTTTGGATAAAAACTGCCAGTGGCTTGAAGGCATGAGAGTTTATGAGACCTATAATTATTTTTTTAGGGAGAGTAAAAGAAAAATACTTCACAATTTTCATACTAAAAATGTCAAAGGAAGCCATCGTCTCACAGTTCCAGGGGAACAACACTTCGTCCTTAAGCTACAAAATTACACAGCAAAAATACTCTAAAACCTTAACCCGAGACCTTATACCTTCCTTTAAGCCTTAAGATTTTCATAGGTAAAAAGATGGAGCTTTAAGTTGTGAAAATTTATAGCCATAGAATTCATTTGGATCTTTATTTTACAAGATGTTAGCAACACAAGTTGCAATTTGAAGATGTGCCAGATCCCTCCAGTCTGTAAGGTACATACCAGTGGTAGTTTACTAAATGGTCTTCTATTGGCAGGAAAGACTGAGCTGACAGACCTGCCCAGGAAGCTAAACTACCTGAACAGAATAACCTTTTTACACACTGGGATTCTGGCAGAATCCATCTTTGGAAGCATTTGAAATTTGCACAAATTACGTTTACCTAAAGAAGTAGACATTTTCAGAAACCTTACTTGTTTTGACACATCAGAGAGGAGGTCTGGTGAGGACCTGCACTGTCGTTCATGGTACTGAGATGGGTAATGTTTCCTGAAATCCCCAAGCAGAGACGTCATTGAAATGGCCTTCATGTGAATACCAGGATACATAGAAATCTCTAAATTTGACATAAAATCAACATGAACAAGAGAAACAAAAACATGTACCTTTCAAATGGCAAACTCTTCAGCCTCCCTTTTTTCCCATATTCCAAAAGTTGCCTTTGGGTTCTTCCACTATCATAGGGACAATAAAAATCCTTAGTTCTAGTCATAAACCAATAGGCTACTAAAACTTGAAAGCCTCATTTATTGTTGAAATCAAAAGACTTTGGATGAATGACATATGTCACGAATCTTTGACCATCACATTAATGATAATACCCACTTATTCAAGGACCAGGCAGAGAACAACCTCAACTACTCAGAACACAGATATTTTTTAAAAACCTCTGAACAGGGTTATATAACAGCTAAAACTTCTGCACTTTAAAAATAATATACTTGGTCTGGGCAAGATGGATCACACCTTTATCCCAACACTTTGGGAGGCTGAGGAAGGAGGATGACTTGAGCCCAGGAGTTTGAGACCAGCCTGGGCAACAGTGAGACCTCATCTCTACAAAAATAATAAAAATTACCTGGGCATGGTAGTGCATGCCTGCAGTCTCAACTTCCTGGGAGGCTGAGGTGGGAGGATTGCTTGAGCCCAGGAGGTCAAGGCTGCAGTGAGCCAAGGTCATACCACTGCACTCCCAGCCTGGGTAACACAGCAAGACTCTGTCTCAAATAATAACAACAATATATTTTCCTTTAAAGGCTTTTCCTCTACCTCTAAATCAGAGTCAACTGAGTGATATTCCGTACTACTTTGAATGAGGTTACGTATCTGGTTTCTCAATCCACAGCAGAAGAAAAGCAGCTAACTAAACAGTTAAAGAGGGCTGTTCCAGTCAGGCATACACTAGCAAAGAAAGTCAGATCATGGCTGGGAGAAACATAAGAATCAAAAAAAATCACAAGAATAATAAAGACTAAAAAGTCTGGACCATTTATCACCTAAGTACAGGGCCTGACATGCCTCCCCTGCCCTGAGGCTACCATTGCACTACAGCTGCCTGCAAAAGATCATATGTGATGCTTATAATAAGTCAGGGCATTAAGAAAAAGGCAAAATATTTTCAATATCATCTGTTTAAGAAGGCAGGGATTTGTAGAATACAGACTGGAGAGATTCAATCCGAAATATGTAAGTTTTATAGATCTTAATTTTTACTGGGGTAGGATACCACTTTTTAAAAAAAATCCTTTATGAGGAATCATTTAATCAGAATTGTGTCCCTTAGGTAAAAGTTTTGAAAACTTCCTCCAATGGGTTCCTAGGCTGATGTGTTCAAATAAAGACAAGATCTTAACCCAACATTGCTCCGATTCCTCCAAAGTATGACCCATAGTGAGGAACCTCTAGTGGCATATTGTTCAAACTTCTAAATTTCTTATCCCCTCCAGTGCTTTCTCACTCTAGCTTTTACAACCCAAACGATGTTGTTGAGCTTTTCTTTCCATGGTTTTCATATAAGTTAAATATAAGAGAAACAATGGGTTTACAGAACATGTATTCTCAAACTGCATACGTCCTCCCATCCTTGCTGAGACTCTGATCCTACCCCTTTAGGTAGGGTGTCCCCCTCCTCCTGCCTCCTGGTTAGGAAATATTGACTTAATTTGTCACACAGAGAATGAGCAGGAAAGGGTATGATCTTTGATGTGATTGAAATGGAGTCTTTGTTGCTTCTAGAATGTGAACTCCTCCTAAGCTTCCTGTGTTTTTGAAAAGAAACAGCATGTACAATTTGACTATATGCAATGTTTAATTACCTATAGCGGAAACTGGAACCTTTGCTGCAGAGTAGGGTTTTGGGCTTTGATTTGGGCTCTTCTGAAAGCCTAAAGAAAGCATGGTACTCCACACAAGTCTTCCAGAAAGCCTTGCAGGCATCTCGGCTGGCCATGGTGAACTCCAAGGTATCCTTGCACAGCACCTGTATAAACCAATTTCCAGCAAGCAAAACATCCTTCAAGAATATCAAAGACCTTCCAATCCCAATGCCTTCCAAACTGTCCATCCATTCGCCCATGCAGCTTCTGATTTTCCACTTGGCTCTCTGTTGGTTTCACACCTACTGAAACCTAATGATTGGCAACCTTGCAAGGAAAAGACAGGGCCACTGCTCACAAACAGAGCCTTCTCTAAGAAGTAAATCTTGCTTTTTAAGTTTTTCTTTGTGTGTTCAGACAAGGTGTCACTCTGTTTCCATGGCTGAAGTGCAGTGGCATGATCATCACTCACTGTAACCTCGAACTCCTGGGCTCAAGCAATCCTCCTGACTCAGCCTCCTAAATAGCTAGAACTACAGGCGTGTGCCATCACACCTAGATAATTTCTTTGTATTTTTTTAGTTGAGATGGGGTCTTGCTATGTTGCCCAGGCTTGTCTCAAACTCCTAAACTCAAGCCATCCTTCCACCTCAGCCTGTTAAAGCACTGGGGTTACGAATGCGAGCCACCACACCCAGCACATGAATCTTTTTAGTGTAACAGTTAGAAACATGTCTTCCTCTATAGGCTGTCTTGTTGTACAATGCTCTATATTTCTCATCCAGCATACTCTAACCTTGGTCTTCCAGACCTAAAGTTCAAGTTTTCGCCATGTCCTGACACTATATACCCCTCACATGGTATGCTTGCAGGCCTGTTTTCAGCAGCCCCATCAACCCACTGCACTGATCCCACTTCTCTCATTCCTTTCCAGGCTCCTGCACGCAGCCTCTGGGGCACTCCATGAACTTCACACTGAATCCAGTTTCTTGTACTGCTCAATGAACACTTTTCTACAAGGTCAAGATACAGATAATCAAATCCAAACTGATGGATTAGTAGGCCGAAAATCAATTGATGCACATTTTTTATTTCCTTTATGGTCATAAAAATTTCCTTTCTAGGCTAAGTGGCTCATGCCCGTAATGTCAGCACTTTGGGAGGCCAAGGTAGGAGATCACTTGAGGCTAGCAGTTTGAGACCAGCCTGGGCAACATAGTGAGACCCTGTCTCTACAAAAAATGTTTTAAAACTTATTGAAGTGTGGCGGTGCACGCCTGTAGTCCTAGTGACTCAAAAGGCTGAGGCAGAAGAATCACTTGAGCCCAGGAGGTCGAGGCTGCTGTGAGCTATATGTCACCACTGCACTCCAGCCTGGGCAACAATGAGACCCCCATCTCTAGAACAAAAACAGAAGAACATCTTTGTCTCACTCTTTGCTATGCAACCTTGCCCAATAATTGTTTATTTTGCTTACATGTGTATCTGACTCCCACATCCTGCTTGGTTTTGGCATATACTAGGTGTTCAATGATTTTTGCTTAAGGAAAGTAAGCGAAGATACTTTATAAAATGGAACCAATAACATCAAATGAATATGTTCTTAGTCTTGGACCTGGTCATGCCCATGTGACTCATCAAATCCCTAAAAAACTGTTTCCAGAGTGACTTGCCTTTCAGCCCAGTTGCCCCATTTTCCTATAACTTCATTAATTCTAAACTGCCAATCAGATTTCTTAGTGTTTTACCTTTAGTAAAAATGATTAAAACTCTGATTGATTTCTTTAAAGGCAAAAGAGGAGATACATCACCACTCAGGGCCAACCGGCTTTCACCATTTACATCCAAACCATTTGCAGAAACAACTAAAAAAAATTCCCGGTGAGTAGGAAATAAAAGAATGTATTAGAAAGCTACTTACCAAGATATTGGCATGAAGTTTGATGAGAAAATGCTTTCTCTTAAAACTCAACTTGCGGATTTTAGCCCAGTTAAAAGTATTGATCTTTGTATTTCCCTACAATGAAAAATGTGGCAGATTTCAGAATGTATTCGCACAAGCTGGTTTGTAAGACAGTGCAAACCTGATAGAAAACACACTTCATGAGAAGGACCACCCTTGCCCCATCTCTTGCACAGATTGATCCTGTTGCACTGGGTAGGAGCTGTGGTCAAAGAAGGCATTTATTTCATGTGGGACACAAGGATGGTGTGGAATGCAAGCAAGAAGGGGTGTGCCTAGGGAAGGTTTCTAGCCAGCACAGGGAGATCACGAGAGGAAAAGATTACTTACAATAGCTTCTCTAATTTCACCCCTTTCCCATGTTTCCAGATTCATCTGCTAAAAACAATGTCCTCTTTCTTCTGATATCTCATTAGCTCAAATACCTTCAATAGCTCCTCACTGCCCACATCACATTTTGGCCATATCTTGCTACCTCATCTATATTGAATATATAACCTTTGTTCCCACTAATTCCAAAACACCCTTTCATCCAACTCTATACTACTCTCTCCTGCAGTCTCCTCACCCACAATGCCTTCCACATAGTCAAGCCTTCTTGCCAGCTCTGAAAGGCCCTTCTCTAGGCTATTCTGCTTAATTACTGCCTCCTCCACCCATTTCCAACTCCTCTCAATTCCCCTGACTTTCCTGGTCTGCCCAAACAGCTTTGCTTTTTTTGCTTGTTTGTTGTTAGTTCAACAGGTAATCTATTCACATGGTCTATAGAAAGAAGTTTCACTCCCACCACTGTCACCCCTACTTCTGTCCCCATCTATCCATTCCCTACAGTTAATTATGTTTATTAGTTTGTCATATATACTTTTCATGCAACTACAAGTAAACATGATTGACCATTTCCCTTTCTGGCTGGTGATGAGACTGTGGGGTAAGATCACCTTGGGAATGGACACCCAAGTTTGAGCCAAGATAACCATCCCCCTCCCCCACTAAATCTGAAGGGCTTGAAAGGAAAAAGATTTTACCCGTAACACCAGTACTCCCATGTGAGCAACAGCCAGGTGAATCTGCATCCCTTCACCATCACTGGCAGGGTGAGGCCTGATGCCATACATATCCACTTTCCTTGCTATATCCAGTAGCAGAATGTCAGATTCAGCTGGGCTCCTGCCACTGAAAGGGGAAAGAATTTATGAGCCTAATAAATGCAGCAAGATTGAGATTTCCACCCTGGGAGCTCCGTGAGGAGCTCAGCATTACACGGAGCCTGCAACTTCTCAGGTTTAAGGGCTTGTTCTTAAGAGTCTGTCCCCAGATTTAGTGTTCTCTACTGGGGAAAGCAGGTGCCAGTTGAAAGTGCTTACATGTGCTTCTGATGAAAGTGCATGATCTTGGTCTCTAAACAATCTTGGTTTGGTAAGTACCGAGTTTGTGCCAGATGCTTCCTATCTGTTTCTTCATGAAAGTCTCCAAGTTCTGCTGCATGACAGAAAAAGTGACATTTTTCATATTACCTTTGAGGAACTCAGCAATGGAGTATTCAGCATACTCTTGTCCTCCATCAAGGAGTCCTTTCTTTGCAGCCAATGCAGTCCCAAGCCTCCCACCCCATGCTTTATGTATGTTTATGTTTCTATAGGTGGTGGGGAGGTGGCAACTGGCTCTTTTTCAATTCGGAAGCATTGAAGTCTTAGTATAAGAAGTCACAGACCAAGTATAGATCTTAAGGGCTCCAAGATCACAGTTCAGCATTTTGAAAGTAGGAGAGATTATATATACATATAACATATATACATATATCATGTTATATGTATATATAAGCCATTGGTACAGATGGAACTATGTCCCCACCCTCTGCAAAGTTCATATGTTGAAGTCCTAACTACAGTAGCAGAGAATGTGACTATATTTGGAGACAAGGGTTTAAAGAGGGGATTGAGGTGAAATGATTCCATTAGGGAAGGCCATAAGTCAATCTGGCTGGTGTCCTTATAAGAAGAAGAAATTTGGATACACAGAGAGACACCAGGGTTGTGAGTACATATAAAAAAGACCAAGTGATAACATCACAAGAAGGCAGCCATCTGCTAGCCAAGGAGAAAGGCCTCAGAAAAAAGCAAACCTGCTGACAGCTTGATCTTGGACATGAAACCTCCAGAACTGTGGGTCATACATTTCTGGTATTTAAGCCATCCAGCCTCTGGTATTTTGTTATGGCAGCCCTAGCAAACTAATACAGCCATCCAACCCCACTCCATCCTCATCATATATTATCAAGAAAGAGGAATATAAACACCAACTACATTGCAAGCCAATTCATCACTCTGTACATTGGGAGTCTAGTCAATCCCCAGCTACCTGGAATCTCCAGTAGATGAATTATTCTGAAAGTCATTCTGGTTTTCCCAAATAGCTGGCAGTTTATCCGTGATCATAAACTCCTCTTTCCTAGATGCCCCCAGTTTATTCTTATAAAACATCTATTATAGCACTATGTCTACAAAGGTAATTAGGATTATCTGCCCTTAACCTAAATTGCCTCAGATTGTTTTGATTTGGGGATTTTTTTTCTTTTTTATAATTTGTATGCCTTTTTCCTCTCTGTCAGATTTCTGTGAATCACTTCCTGGTCACTGACGTCCCCTGAAGTCAAACTTTAGAATACTTTGTTCTAAATGAGGCATCTAATCTAACATAAAATGAGAAGAGAAAGCAAATATCAAACCTGTTAGCATTCTATGTACTGTAAGAGTAAATAGATGCTCCATAGAATCCTGTGGTACTCTCCTATTAGATAAAATACATGGGCAATAGGATACCTATTTTAAGTGCTGGAGGGCTGTTTGTTTTTTTTTTCTCTTCTTTCTTAGTTTTCCATTTGTGTTTTAGACAGGTGGGTGTATATCTGTATTTCAAAATCACAGTATAATGAAAATCTCTACATAATAAACATTTTTAAAAGACCAAAGCAATGGCTCATTAATTCGTTAATTTATTTTTACTAACACTGACAAATGTACAAATCTCATTAAATCTCAACAAGGCCCTGATGGTTTCACTGATTAATTCTATCAAATATTCAAAGAAAAAGTAAATACGAATTCTTCACAAACTCTTCCAGAAAATGGAGGAGGGGATATTTAGCAACAAATTCTATGAGGTCAATATTACCCTGATACCAAAACAGGATAAAAACATCGTAAGAAATGAAGACTACAGGTCAACGTTCCTCATGAATACAGAGGCAAAAATCCTCAACAAAACACTAGTAACCTGAATTCAGCACCATATGAAAAGGATTATACACAATGAGTTGAATTTATCCCAGGATTGCAAGATCAGTTTGACTTAGGAAAATCAATATACACTATGATAATAGAATAAAAGGCAAAAAAACCCATGCACATTATCATCTCAAGAGATGGAGAAGAAGCATTGCACAAAGTCTAATACCCACTCACAGTAAACACGACACAACAAAACTAAACAAAATCCTTAACAAACAAGGAATGTACCAAATGGTTAACAACTAAACACTTTCACTTAAGAACAGAAATAAGATAAAGATATCAAGCTCCTGCCACATCTATTCAACATTGTACGGATGGTTCTAGTCAGTGCAATCAGGCAAGAAGAAGAAATGTAAAGAATTGGCACTGAAGAGAAGGTGATAAAACTGTCTTTACTTGCAGTCAACATGATCCTGCATGTGGAAAATCCCAAGCCTAGGCATGATGGCTCATGCCTGTAATCCCAGTACTTTGGGAGGCCAAGGCAGAAGGATTTGTTTGAGCCCAGGAGTTCGAGGCTACAGTAAGCCAT
The DNA here is from genome assembly GCF_009761245.1 of Sapajus apella. Classification (NCBI taxonomy): domain Eukaryota; kingdom Metazoa; phylum Chordata; class Mammalia; order Primates; family Cebidae; genus Sapajus; species Sapajus apella. Next base: position 2,625,123 of record NW_022437055.1, read on the forward strand.
GGCCATGCCACTGCACTCCAGGTTGGGTGAATGAGTGAGGCCTTGTCTCAAAAAAAAAAAAAAAAAAAAAAAATGAAAGAAAGAAAGAGAAAATCCCAAGGAACCTATGAAAAACTAGTAGAACTAATAAATGAGTTCAGCAAGGTAGCATGATAGAAGATCAATATAGAAAAAGTAATTGTATTTACATATACTAGCAATGAATAATCTAAAAATGATATTTAAAATGTTCCATTTGCAATAGCATCAAAAATAATAAATAGTGAGGAATTAATTTAACAAAAGAAGTGTGAAACTTATACACTGAAAAGTACAAAACGCTGCCAAGAGAAATTTTTTAAAGATCTACATAAATGAAGAGATAGTTCATGTTCACAGACAAGAGGATTCAATATTATTATGGTGGCAATTTTTCCAAAAATGATCTATAAATTCGATGCAATCCCCATGGAAATCCCAGCAGGCTTTTAAAAATAGAAATTGGCAAATGACCTTAAAATTTACATGAAATTGGACAGATCTCAGAATAATCAAACTATTTTGAAAAAGAACGAAATTGGGCAACATATACACCTCCTTATTTCAAAGCTTACTACAAAGCTACAGTAATTAATACAGTATGATAATTGCATAAGAATAGAAATATAGACTGATGGAACATAACTGAGAGTCCAGAAGTAACCCCTTACATTTATGGTCAATTGGTTTTTGACAAAGGTGCCAAGACAATTCAATGAAGAAAAATAATATTCTTTTCAACAAATGTTGCTGGGACAAATGGACATCCACATACAAAAATATGAAGTTGGACCACTACTTCATACTATACTCCACACAAGCACACAGAAGAGTAACTCAAAATGGATCACAGATCTAACTATAAGAGGTAAATTTATAAAAGTTAGAGGAGGAAATCTTTTTGACCTTAAGTTAGGCAAAGAGCTTTTAGATACAACATCAAAAGAATGATCCACTAAAAACTATACAGAAAGCGAAATTCCACCAAATTTTAAAAGTGTTGTACATTGAAAGATATTCTTACAAAATGAAAAGACAAGTCACAGATTAAAACAGAAACTTGCAAACTGTATATCTTATAAAGGACTTTTAGTCAGAATTTACAAAACCCTCTTAAAACTCAATAATAATATAAAAGCTCATTTCAAAAATGGGCAAAAGATTTGACTAGGCATTTTACCAAAGAAAACATTGGATTAAGTACATGAAATGGTGCTCATCATCATTAGTCATTAGGAAAATGCTAATTATAATTGCAATGAGATACTTCATACTCATTAACATTGTCATAATCAAAAAGATATACAATACCAAGTGTTAGTGAAGGTGTGAAGAAATGAGAAACCTTGTACATTTCCAATGTTATTGTAACAATTTGAAAAACAGTTTGGCAATTTCCTAAAATGTTCAATATAAATATACCGTAAGACCCAGAAATTACACTCCTTGGAATGTACCCAAAAGAAATGAAGACTTGTAGCCACACGAACACTTGTGTGCCAATGCTTATAGTGTTATTCATAATAGCTAAACTGGAAAAAAATCCAAATGTCCTTGACCAGGTGAATAGATCAACAAAATGTGGTAAATCCATAAATGGAACACTACTCAGCAAAAGAAAAGAACAAATTGCTGCAACTCATGTGAGAAAATGCATGAATTTTAAAATCATTATTGTGAGTTTAAAAAGCCAGATGCAAAATAACTCATATTTTATCATTTCATTTCCACGATATGTCCAGGAAAGGCAAGTCTATAGAAACAGAAAGCAAATTAGTGATTGCTTAGGGCTGAGCGTGGGAACAGGGTGTGACTGCAAGTAGGCATGAGAGATCTCTTGGTGTGGTGGAAATGTTTTAAAACTGGATTGTGGTAATGGTTGCACAACTCTGTAAATTGGCTAAAAATCATTGAGCTGTGCATTTAAAATGGGTGCATTTTATGATGGATAAATTATACCTCAATAGAGCTGTTTTTTAAAAATAAATCACATACACAAACATACACACATCCCCATTTTCCAGTTTATTAACCATAAATCCCATGTTGGCCCTAAGAAAAACAAAAGCACATAAGACTGTGCTTGTTTTTCTCTCCATACAAGACTATAACAATCTTAGAAGACAGTTATGGTATACGAATGAGATATCTCCAGTAACCGAAGGTGACAAATGTTATAAGCACCTTCACTGTTTCCACGCTGGTCTAAACTACCATTCATTCTCTCTCTCTCTCTCTCTCTCTCTCTCTCTCTCTCCCCTGTAATAGTCTCTTATCTAGTCTCCTCACTTCCACCATCTCCTCTTGAGGTCTATTTTCACCACAGCAGCCAACATGATCCTCTCAAAACCTAATTCAGATTATTTCACTCCTCTGCTTAAACGGCTTCAGTGGCTTATCAGCTCATTTTGAGTTATGCTGTAGGTCTTTAATATGCTTTTTTTTTTAAGAGACGGGGGTCTCACTATGTTGACCAGTTGGACATGAACTTCTGGCCTCAAGTGATCCTTCCACCCCAGTCTCCCAAAGTGCTGGAATTACAGGCATGAGCCACCACATCTGGCCCTTTAATATGCTTTCAAGGCTCTCTATCTTTATTCTCTCCCTCTCTTACTGAGCTCCAGCCAGCCACAAAAGCCTTTCTGATGTTTCTTGAACACCCCAGGCATGCTCTCACCTCAGGCCCTTTGCACTAGATGTTCTGTTTGCCAGGATTCTCTTTCACATGATTTTGCTGCATAGCATACCCTCCCACCTCCTTCAAGTCTTTGTCTAGCTGTCAGCTTCCCAGTAAGCCTACCCTGTCCACCTTATTTAAATATTTATGCTGGCCAGGTGTGGTGGCTTACGCCTGTAATTCCAGCACTTTGGGAGGCTGAGGCAGGAGGATCCCTTGACGTCAGGAGTTCAAGACCAGCCTGGCTGACAAGGTGAAACCCTGTCTCTACTAAAAATACAAAATTTAGCCAGGCATGGTGGCTGTGCCTGTAATCCCAGCTACTTGGGAGGTTGAGGCAGGAGAATCACTAGAACCTGGGAGGTGGAGGTTGCAGTGAGCCGAGATCACCCTACTGCACTCCAGCCTGGCTGACAGAGTGGGACTCTATCTCAAAAAATAAATATTTATGCCAATGTCAACTCTTGTCCATAAAAGAAGAATAAAATTTAAAAATATAAATATTCACTATCTACCCCCAGAATTCTTCCATCTCCCTCCTATGCTTCATTGTTCTCCATTGCTATTATCACCTGCTGCCATGCATTGTATAATTTATTTACTTATTTTGGTCATTGTCTGATTCTCCCCCACTGCCAAAATGTGAGCTCCATAAGGGCAAGGATTTTTGTCTGTTTCATTTACTGCTGTGTTCCCAGTGCCTATGATAGTATCTGGCATGTGGTAGGTACATAATACATTTTTCTTGAATGAACGACCAAGAAGAGTTACTCAGGGAGTTTATAAAAGAGGGAGGCTTCATTTGAAATGTACAACTTGTATTTGGGAGGGAGTATCTCACTAGAATAGAGAAGTGTGTAAGTGAGACCAAAGGAGACGAGAAGGTTGGAATGTGGAGGTTCTTGAACTCTTAAAATATAGCAGGTATCCAACAACTATTAGATGAATGGAAAATTAGACAAACAAATGAGCAATCTAGTTGTATTCTGCATAATATGTTAGAGTTCATGAAACAGTCTCACTGGGATCAATTGTGAAGAGCTAACTAGTTGGAACTTAAGCTTTTTTCCATGGAAAGAGTTTCTTTTTTTATTATTATACTTTAAGCTCTGGGGTACATGTGCAGGTCGTGTAGGATTGTTACATAGGTATACACATGTCATGATGGTTTGCTGCATCCATCCCCCCGTCACCTATGTTAGGTATTTCTCCTAATGTTATCCCTCCCCAATCCTCCTACCCCCTGCTTTCCTTCCCCTACCCCCAACTGCCCAACAAGCCCCAGTGTGTGATGATCCCCTCCCTGCATCCATGTGTTCTTATTGTTCAACATCTACTCATGAGTGAGAATATGCGGTGCTTGGTTTTCTGTTCTACTGACAACATCCTCCAGAAAGTTCAAGTGCTCTGTGCTATGCCTCAAATGGCCACTAGGGAATGCTCAAATCCATAAGGTTGAACTGTTAAGAATGAAATTGGGTTCCCCCATCAGAGACTGCCTGGGAGCCCCAATCCTCTGACTGCTGCCTCAACAGGCACCTAGTGGAGAAGGATGCCTTCCAGCACTGTTTCCTCTATCTGCTGTACCCTATGCGCCCACCCCAGTGCCAAAGTACAATACTGGACATGATGGTTACTCTCCTTGGCATTTAAGCCCCTTCAAAATGGTGCATTTTCCATCACCTCTTCTAAACAGATCCTACGTTTGGGCTATACTGGGTCATTTTTCATCCTCTATAAATGCCATGTCTTGTCCAACCACCATTTTTTTTCACGCTGTTTCCTTTACTGACCAGTACTTATCTCCAATTCCTATGTGTCCCTTTAAGGTCCAGCACAAAAGCCACGTTCTCCAACAGCCTTCCATGGTTACCATTTCTCTTACTGCCCCCTGCCTTTCTGAGATCCTAGGACTCTGATTGCTTGTCCCTGTCAGGAGTCGCTTGGTAAACACTTATTCAGACACTGTCCCTATCTAAGCACTGCATTCTGGGGGTCCTAGTGAAAACAGACATCTGCCATTTCTGGACTGTCAGTAAGGCAAGATACAGAGGTCAAAAATGAACTTAAGGTACAAAAAATGAAGTTATGATCCCGCAGAACTAGTAAGGAACAGCCTATTCTTTGGAGGCCTCTCTAGAAGGGAGAAAAAGTTCAGCTGGCTTTAAAAGAAGAGATACTATTTCCAGCTGCCTACACCCTGCACATGGGGGCTGCAGGAGCAGTCTGGCCTGCCAGGCATCACCCCCTCCTTGGAAGGCCCCTGCTATTCCCCAGACCACCTTCTATCTACCTTTGTTATTCAGCCTAGTCCAGCTACTTGTTGGCTGTTAGGATATAGGGAACTCTAATAGATGCCTGGGGCTTTTTTCCCTTTTCGCCTCTCTCCACCTGCTGTACTCTGTGCTTTGTTCTCTGAAACCATGATAAAGAGCAACACGGAAATCATAATGAACGTGACAACATGCCACAGAGAGCATGTATCTGAGAAGTATCCTGGGGCAAGCAGAGGGAGTGGGGACCTGTCTGGCAAAGCCCGTGCCCAGATTAGCCAAAACCAGCTCCTGGACAGCAATCCCTGAGGCGGTATGAGGGGAAGATTGGACTGGGATAGAAGAAAATCAGCATTTACTTTAAATCCACAGAAGCAAAGGTATTCTTGTCACTTTTTAAAGACAAGGAAACTCAGGCTCAGGCCATGCTGTTTCGTTCCATCTTATCCAGGCTTTTTCTCCTCTTTAATCCTAACACAGTGATGGGCATGTTTGGGGAGCTCAGCTTCTTTGCTTGGTTCTCTAAAAGGCTGCTAGGTCCCGAAGCAGACAGACGTTTGCTACTTACATTGTAAGATGTGAGATACCATCAACGCTGTACAGTTGTCACTGCATGGAAGCCTTCCTAGAGCCAAATCCTTCTTTATTTGAAGAGTAAAAAGATACCTGCAAAGAAATTGGGAAGAATCTTTTGAGAAAGTAACAGGAATAAGAAAGAAATATTTCCCCTCTCCCAGATCCAAGATGATTCAAGAAAGGAATGGTGCCCCCAGTCAGTCAGATGCCTTTTTTGGGTTGGTGAGTAATGCATAGGCTTTGCTTCAGCCCCAAACCAGCCCTGGACCACAGCTCGGCTGATCGAACACTTTGGCAGACTTCACAGTCATTAGGAATCACCCTGGCCAAATCCTCCCACCAACTTGAGGGAGTTGGCCAATCATCCTCTCGTGGTTTCTGCCACGTAGCAAAGCCACATTCCCAGCTAGAGAGAATAGGAGATCCAGCAAGAATAAATGCTGCACTCAGGAGGCCAGCAGTGTACTGTTTACAAAATGCTATCAAGTACTCGCTACCATAACAGCTTAGGAGGTTGATGGAGCAAGAAATGGTCACCCCAGTTCACACTTATGAAGAGGGGCTAGGTAATTTTGACAAGGCTATATCGCCCAAAGATAGTGAATCTGTGGCTAGAACTTAGGTCTACCACTGAATTCAGGCTGCTTCCTATCCAAAAAGACTGTGTTTCATAAATTAAGAACTTGGGGCCATGCTTCTGCCTGCTATTCCCTTTGCATGGACCATCTTCTCTGTATCACCATTGCCCAGTACATCATTTTACACAGTCAGTGTAATTAATGTTTACTGAAAAGAACTAAACCAAACTGCCCTTTTGCCAACCAAAAGCTCATCAGGGACCTATAAAATGCAGCTTGGTATCTATGGCTTTGCTAAGCAGATAACATTTATCTCACACTTGTCAAAAAGTCCTTCTCAAAGGAGAATCAAATTTTGGAAAGTAATGTGTGTAATAAAGACTACCACTAATTACCTTCTTACACGGTCCAAAATTGGTTCCAATATTTTATTTACTTGTTTGTTTATTTATTTATTTATTTATTTTTGAGATAGAGTCTCGCTCTGCTACCCAGGCTAGAGTGCAGTGGTGCAATCTCAGCTCACTTCAATCTCTGCCTCTGGGGTTCAAGCGATCCTCCTGCCTCAGCCTCCCGAGTAGCTGAGACTATAGGATGCACCACTATGCCCAGCTAATTTTTGTATTTTTAGTAGAGACGTGATTTCACCATGTTGGCTAGGCTGGTCTCGAACTCCCGACCTCAGGTGATGCCTCCATCTTGACCTCCCAAAGTGCTGGGATTACAAGCATGAGCCACTATGTCTGGCCCTAATATTTTGTTTTATAAAACACAGAGTATCTACTGTGGATATTTCCCTATAAAAGTGTGATTTTCTAAATAAAGTTTTATGTGGACTTCCTTTTTAACCAATTAAACCTTGAAGGCAATATGGTGAATCAAAATTAATTTCAAGTGATAGGTGAAAATCTAGATTGAAAAAGCAGGTAAATTAGTAGGTGATTATTCAGCTTACAAAAGTGTTCATCATTATAATCCTTCAAATTATGAGCTCCCCGATGCATTAGAAATTATTCAATTAGAAAAATTACATTTGCATACCACTCTCAGAAACCTAAATATTAGCCTAGACAAGGCATCCTTGTAAACTCAACTATAGTTAAGTATTATTTAAATGGACCAATGGAAAAAAAAAATAAAGGAAGCCTAACTTTGCCATTGCCTGTTTTCAAATATTGTTGTAAATGCGAATAATCAGCTTTGGTTGCTAAAGCAAAGGTGAATTTCATTTGGCTCCTAGCATGAAAGAAAGGAAACTTCTTGTCATTTGACATGGTCCTTGCCATTAAGAAGGCAGCTGCCTGCTACAAACACCAAATCCTTGCTCCGAACAGCTGATAAATCATTTATCATCATATGGATTTTCTCATTCGTTTTTTTTGGGTGGGGCGGGAAGTTTATCTCCATAAATTAGAAACGCAACTGAAATGGGTTAGCAAATGCAAATACATGTAGATACCAAGATATCAAGTTATTTGGGAAAGTGACCTGCAGCTCACAAATGTGGAGAGAGAATTAGGAGAGAGAAAGAGGGAGAGACAGGCTTGTAAAAAGTGACTTTTGCAAAGGGCCCTTAGAAAAGTCTTCCTTTGGCCGGGCGCGGTGGCTCAAGCCTGTAATCCCAGCACTTTGGGAGGCCGAGGCGGGTGGATCATGAGGTCAAGAGATCGAGACCATCCTGGTCAACACGGTGAAACCCCGTCTCTACTAAAACTACAAAAAATTAGATGGGCATGGTGGCGCGTGCCTGTAATCCCAGCGACTCAGGAGGCTGAGGCAGGAGAATTGCCTGAACCCAGGAGGCGGAGGTTGCGGTGAGCCGAGATCGCGCCATTGCACTCCAGCCTGGGTAACAAGAGCGAAACTCCGTCTCAAAAAAAAAAAAAAAAAAAGTCTTCCTTTATAAAAGGGGCAAAGATTGAACTGGCCATGAACTCTTTTGGGGGGAAGACACCAGGGAGAATAACTGCCCACTTTCTGTGATCTTGGACAAGTCATTTTAGCTCCTATGAGCTATCTCTTCATCTGTAAACTAAGAGGGCTCAATTAGATTCTCTCTCAGATCTCTTTCATGCATAAGAATCTAAATCTAAGCCAGGAGTGGTGGCTCACACCTGTAATCCCAGCACTTTGGGAGGCCAAGGGGATTGTTTGAGCTGAGCAGCTCAAGACCAGTCTGGGCAACATGACAAAGCTTTATCTCTACAAAAAAAAAAAAAAAAAAAAAAAACCCTAAAAATTAGCCAGGCATGGTGGCGAGTGCCTGTAGTCCTGGCAGGAAGCAGGGCGTGGGGACTGAGGTGGGAGGATTGCTTGAACCAGGGAGGTTCCCACTGCACTCCAGCCTATCCAACTAAAGCCAGAGTGAAACCCTGACTCAAAATGAACTTTTATTGGGTTAGTCTAGAAGGTAGAGTAAGGTTTTGAGGAGTGTTTTGTTGACAATATATTTTTGCAGAAGTAGGTTTACATTGTGATTCTGAAGGACACTTTTTCATAAGTATTTATCATCATTATGGAATATTTTGTCTTCTGTGAGATACAGTCACAGCCCTCACATTTTCAGTTTCCATGGAAATTGGCTGGCATCATACCTGCGCTGTTAAGCTTCCCTCTCTGACTGAAACTCCGATGCCATGAAGGAGAGCACACTCATTGTTGTAGTAGTTAATGGCATAACCCCCAAGTGGTCGCCCAGGCTTGAACCTCTAGAACACCCCTGTTTCTTCCCGTAGTCTCCACCCTTTGGAAGATTAACACCTGGGGAACCAGCCAGGCCCACCCACTCTCCAGATCCTCACCATCTCCCAGAGAGTGACTTAAAGCCAAGCTTTGTGAGATGGGCCAGAAGCACTTGTACCCAATAAATGGAGAATGATGATTCTTAAGTAACATCATGCAGCAGACACACAGGTAATCACTATACCTTGTAAGTTCTTCCCGCAGATGTCCAGGGTCCACTGGGAAAAATTTCACCATAAATTTGAAAACAATCTCCTTAGGATCTTAAAACACAATATCTCCATAAGTTTTATTTAAATGTCCATCACAGCAGTTATAGGTCTACACACACACACCCTGTCCTCTTCCCTCCCCTCCCCATCACTCCCTCCTACAGACTTCTAAGCTTACATTTATCACTTGTATAAAGTGTCACAATTTCTGGATTGTGTCTCTATGTGTATAGCAATTGGGAAAGTTCTCCCACCCCTCTTTCTACCCTCTCTTCCTTTGAGTTTATTTGTATAAATGTGCCCCTTTGGGGCCTACTGTGTCCTCTCCTAAGAAGTATCACATTCAGAAAAATACAGCACTTGCTTGTTGGGATTCTGCATTCCTAACTGAGAGAAGGGCTCAACTTCAGCTGAGGCAGGTGAACATCACTGGGCATAAGTATCTCATAAAGAGAATTCAAAGCACGATAGACTGATGCCTCTATCTATCTTATACATTAGGAAAACACATGTACTTATCTTCACATCTGCTTGCATTTGAAAATTAACTTTTACACAAAACACAAATGCACACATGCAGCATTAACACCATTGATTCAGTAAATATTTGTTGGGTACCCATTATGTGCAAAGCACTGTGCTAGGCAGGTATCGGGAATAAAAAGACAAGCAAGAGCTCACAATCTAGTAGAAGAGACAGACATCTAGACAATTACCACACCCTAGAATGCTTTAAGCACTGAGTACTGGGGAAGCACAGGAGGGAGAAAAGAGTTTAGAGGAGGTCAAGGATGTCCTCCTAGAGGACTTGAGACCTGAGAAGACCTGCCAGATTTAGCGAATAAGAACTGCAGGATTCCCAGTTCAATTTGAATTTCAGATAAACAACAATTGCATGGGATGTGCCTATATAAAAAAATTATTATTTGTTTATCTAAAATTACAATTTAATAGGGCATTCTGTGTTTGATCTGCTAAGCCTCCATCTGAGATTAGTTTTGTCGAAGTCAGCAGAGGTAGGAATACAAAGTGGCTAGTGGCAGGGGCAAGGCTATGACGGCAGCCAGAGTTCAGTGCTTTGTGTACCATGCTAAAGAGTTGGGAGTTTATTGTTCCAAGGGTAGTACGGAGCCATGAGTGATGTGATCAGGTTGATGTTTTCAATAGATTTCTTTGGGAGTAGTGTAGATGATGTATGGGGAGAATCAGTTTAAAAGCTGTTGGAATAATGTGACAGATGAACCTTATGCAGTGGGAAGACAACTGTGGGAAGCACTAACATGTAAAGAGCAGGCCGAGAAAGAGGAACCAGTAAAAAGACGCTAAAACAGTGCAAAGTGCTGATAGAAATCCGCCTGCCTCAGAAACATCTGTGGAATTTTGTAAACATGCAGGTTGCTGGCAACCCAGGAATAAGGACCAGGAATTGGCATTTAACAAGAAACTCAAGTGATCCTAATGCACACTGAAATCTGAGAACCATCACACTAGATTGTAAAATATAGGGCGAAAATATTTCATACATAGTAGGCATTCAAATATGAACTGAAGCGAATGAATAATGCTTGTGACAGGATATAACTAAAGAATCTTCAGGCAGACAGTGAATGGCGTTGCAGATTGACATCAAGGATGCTTGAAGATCTGCAGTGCCAGAAAATGAGATATATTCCTCAAGCCAACCCACAGAGTACTGTAATTACCAGCGTTCTTCAGATTTACTCAAAGATCCAGTAGCACGATTTCTTTCATCTCAGGCAAAATTAAAACAATTTTCTAAATTGCTGAATTTACTGGATGTATGAAGGATTGAAATAATATCTAAAAGCCCTTTACTCCCTTTATATTAAAATGAGAAATTGTGTGAGGTTGCTGAAACTTTTTTCAAGCTCTAACTGTGAATGCTCTTCCTTAAATTATTTTCCATACTTACTTTTTACCTGCTTTGTTACCGGCTTCAAAAGTTCCAACCAAACCTGTAATAACATTAACAAAAAAATTGGTAGAGCATGGTACTGAGCAGAGCTTTTTTTTTTTTTTCTTTTCGGTAAACGATAAAGATCAACACGAAATAAACAAGTACCAGGACTATTTAGACTTCCAAAGGTAGAAATAAACAGCAATGTCAAGGAGATGGCATACTACGTTTAATCTGCACCCTTATATTTTCCCAATGACTGAATATTGTTGATCTATAAACTTCCTTGTTGATATTTGAATCACTGCTCCCCCGCCTTAGTAGGATGACAGAGGTGTCACATACATGGCTCATTAGTTGCTACAAAGACTAATGAAGGCATTTGGCTCCACATTTGAACCCTCTAGTCCCCTGATGTCAGTCTAAGAGACATAATGAGCTTTTCTGGGAAGGTGCCAGATCATAGATATGCCAAGGCAGGGCACAACAGAAGAATGTCATGAATGTTAGGACCTGAGAAAGGAGAAAGGAGATTCCTCTGAATATTCATTGGTGAGATTAAAAGTCTTAGTACTGCAGGTTGAGGTCCAGGCTTTGGAAAGCGAAATTGATAAAGCATGCATAGCTGCTCACAGAGTGACAAAACAGAAACGTGGGGTAAAAGAGCTTGTATTTGGCAAACTGAGGTGACTTTGTTGTTGTTGTTTTGAGACAGAGTCTCACTCTTTTGCCCAGGCTGGGATGCAGTGGCAAGATGTTGGCTCACAGCAATCTCTGCCTCCTGGGTTCAAGCAATTCTCTTGCCTCAGCCTCCCAAGTAGCTGGGATTACAGGCATGCACCACCACACCCAGCTAATTTTTGTATTTTTAGTAGAGATGGGGTTTAACCATGTTTGCCAGGCTGGTCTTGAACTCCTGACCTCACGTGATCCACCTGTCTTGGCTTCCCAAAGTGTTGGGATTACACGTGAGCCACCACACCTGGCCAAGGTGACTGTTAATAAACAAAGAGGGAGGAGAAAACTAGTTACTAAATCTAGTCATGTTGCAAGGGTTTTTTATTTTTCAGTCAGGGATCTGAACCCTACATACCTAACTGCAAACTGTATTTAGAAACAATGCTACACAAAGAACCCTATAATGAAACCAACTTACATTATTTCCAGAATGGCTGCAGAATTCTAATCCAAAATATTCCTTTTCAGCAAGATTTAGATGGCTGCAACTCAGGTTAAACAATGCCTTCCCGGATGACTTTTGCTAAACAAAACAAAAAGATGATAGCACAATTTGCGTTCCTAACCTGATACAGTTACTGCAGCACAGAATAAAGGGTAGACGCCACAAGACTCTCCGCAAGCCCTGTTCCCTTTAAGCACTGTTTAGAGGACTTGCATCCTTTTCAGCGATGTTGAGCTTTACAGGTAGATCCACTTATCTATCTGTAGACACGTATGTTGTTTCAGCGACATCCCTTAAAACGCCTCATGACAAACCATCTTGGAAAAGAAGAGCCTTGTACTTAACTATGGCTAGATCTACAAATCTACCCTTTCAATGGAATTTTTTAATGAGTTCATCCCATGGGCAGTTTGAATGATTTTTTGCAAATTGACAGTTTAGTCAAGAGGTAAATCCGACCCTATTACTCCCCTGCTTGAAATCCTTCAGTGGCTCCCCGTCAGGATAAAGCCTGTATTCCTTAGCACAGGAGACCCAGCCTCTCTCCCTCCTGTGGCCAGGCCTGCCCCTCCAGCCTCTTGCCCTCCTCTTACTGACACTGTCCTCTCTAATAACTGCAGCCTGCTCATAGTTCCCCATACCTGTCCAGTCATTATGTGCCTACATGCCTCTGTTCATTTCATCCTTCTCCACCTACCGCTCTTTCCGCATTTCTTTGGTTTGGCTTACTCCTACTCAGCTCAGATGTCATCTCCCCAGGGAAGCTTTCTTTGATCTCTATCAGCCACAGGCTGAGCCAAGGGCAAGCCCCCCTATGCCTGCAAACACTGCTTACCTCAAGCATAGCATTTCTTGCCCTGGATGTCTATCTTCCCCGTTAGACTGAATTCCTCCATAGCAGGGACTGTGCTTTATTTTTCTTGTTACTCACCAGTTCTAATTCAGAGCCTGGCACATAGTACTGGGCTCCTGAATGTTTGCTGATCCAACATGAAATTGACCATATGATTATATGAGCCCCTTGAGTAGATTTCATTTTGCAACTTTCCCCACCAAATCTGCATACGGCATACTCTGTTCACATAAGGCCACACATTTTTCTTTTCTTCATAAAGCCCCCACACACTGTGAGCACAAAACAGTCCCTTTCTTATGCTTCTCTGGGAACAGGAGCTTTGAAGAGTTCGCTGTGAAAAATCTCTTTAAGCTGAATGTCGCTGGGGCTGATTTTTAGCTTCCACCATTTCTGAACCCAGGGGTTGCTGTTGCGGGGAGGACCGTGATGGGAAAATTGAGCCCTGGCTGATAGGCACAAAGACACGCTGCTGAAAACCCCTAGTTAAAGCCGAGTCACGCGGTGCCTACAGTACTGCAAAGGAAGCCAGGCGCTGGGAAATGTAGTTGGAAATCACCGACCCATAGAATTAACAGCAACCTTGAGAGGTCAGAGAGTCCATCCACCATCGCCCACCCCCTCTCCCTCAAGGCACCACCACACTGAACAGATCCCACATCTGGGATTTAATAGCTTTCAGAAAGGCGGCCTACCTCACCCCCTCCCCCCACCGACCAAAAATACGCCCCTCTCCCCATGGACTTCTCTTCACTTGGTTATACTGCCCAGAGCTCCGCTGACTCAAGATTCATTTGGGTTAACCTGGGTCCTGTTTTTCAATGAAAATAGGCCGCAAAGGGTGAAACCTATTTCATCCCTTGCACCTGGAGACAGAGCTGCTCTACCGTGGGGAAGGGAATTTGATTTGATGTGGGAGATTACAATGGAGCTATAATCCAAGAAAAGGGGGTCAGTACCCCTGGGGGGTCACTAAGGGAATGGGGGTGCCAGGGAGGGCCTGTTTATAGAGGAGGGGGGTACATTTTTGCCTAGGGCAAGTGCTGACACAGACTGTTGCAGACAGATGAAATCGCTCCTATTTTTAAAATCCTTCACAGACAAGGAGCTGCCACGGGATTTTCATTATGAAAAAAAAAAAAAAAAAAAAGAATTTCTAAAGAGAGAGAGATGACAGCAATACTTTTTCCAACACCAAAGAAATATTTCAGTCACGAGGACCAAATTCCGTCATAGACTCCAGTTTTTTTTGCAAGCAATTTAAGACGCTCAAGATTTTCCTTTCTCCTCTTCATATTTTATTCTTATTTTCCATCAGGGCACTTAAGCCTCCCTATCAACGCTGCCATGTCCCATGTGTTTGTGTATCTACATGTTCTACAATCACAAAGAATATGTAGCCATTCTTTTAAGGTTTCTAGTTAAGGCTTTCTTTTTGCTTCCTTCTGTAAGATCCCATACTATGTTTATAAGAATAATTCCCTGATTCTTCCATCCCTGTAAATGTTGCCAACTGGCTTTAAAAGCCTTTGGCATTTATACATTTGGAGGTCAGACACTCACGTGGCTAAGCTTTCCACCCGCATCTCTGCGAGAGGCATTTTTCCTTCAGTACTCCATAGTGTACACTGAAATTGGCCAGCTTTGTGGAATGTGTTACATAATAGGTAAGGTCTTGCTTCTGTCTCAACATGCAGCCTTTAAGTTTTTCTATCATTATAATCCAATTTCTCAATTTTGATGTTATGATTCTCTTTCTCATAATATTGCCTTATATTCAACTTTCCTGATTTCTCTGGACTTCTGATTCTCTGTACAATTGCTTGCTCTTTTTTAACCTGGTACTTTTCAACATCCTAATCAAGCTCCTTAGCAGATCTAAATTCTTTACCATCCGTCAGTACTCAAGGAATTGAAACTCCAATCCTGAGTCCTGTCTCATCCTAATATCTGCCTTTAAATATCTATCTATCTGTCTATCATTTCAAACAAATCTTTCATAACTCAGATTTATAATCTTTAATTTACTGGGTCATAACAATCAGACATTGATTCCTGAGGGCTCCAAACTAATCTTCTCATGGAAACAATAATATTCAAAGTGGCTAGCTCTATAAACAAATCTATTAAATTTCCTGTGCACCTAGAGCTGTTATATACCAATTTGTTAAAATAAATCAGGATTGCAATCTTGCTCTATTCACTTATTAGCTGGATGAATTGGGCCAAATCATTTAGCTAACAGATTGATCTACTTCTTCTATATACCTGAAGATAGAAACCATGTGTTTGAATTCTTGGAATTAAGTACAGTGCTTGGCAGAGTGGACATTCAATAAATGGATAAACGAACCCAAACATTTAACTCGATTCATGTACATTAGTACATAAACTGTTTTAAAATTCCTGTGTAACAAAAAAGAACCCAAATAGCCAAGGCATTCCAAAGTAAAAATGCTATTAGTATAATAGTTCTCTTAAGAGGGAAACAAATTAGTCATTATGTGACCTTAGGCAAATTACTGAACCTTTCTGACCCTCAGTTTTCTCATCTGTAAAATGAAGATAATAATGATATTATCTCATAGGGTTGTTGTGTGGATTAATTCACATCAAGGTCTTAGTACGGTGCCTGGCATATCATATGCACATGCACATATGCATATGCACTTCAGCAATGCACATGTATAGATATATGCATAGTAATGTATCTGGAAGAATATACACCAACCAAATTGTTAACAGCAATATTCCCGGAGAGGGGATAGAATAAGGGAGACTTTAACTTTTTATCTGTACATGTCTGAATTTGTTTTTAATAAGCAAGGATGGTAGAAACTTCCTTAACCAACTTCCACTAAATAATGCTCATATAATGCTTTCCATTCCCTCTTTAAAATATTGGCAGATGCCCACATTGTGATGAAAGCTCATGGCAGTAGGGTACTCAAATACAATTGTACACTTTGACAGTGACCAACTGAGTCCCGTGCTTACTAATAATTATGTTCTTGAAAATATTTTTGACAAGTTCTACTTGTTATTATAATTACACCATTTAATTAAATAGTATGTGTATCCAAAATTATTATGAGTGCTAATAGCAAGAGTTGTTTCTATGAAACTTAAATTGATATTTTTGTAAAGACTCAATCGGGGGAGTCCCCAAATATGTGCTGTCAAATTAGTTTTGGATATGACAGGAATAAAAGATTGAGGGAGGAAAGACATCAAAATCTGGAAAGTTTCTGTACTCACTGCTTTGCAAGCATTTACATTCTTGTTCCACATTAAATAAACCAAGACTGGAGGTCATTGATGATAGATTATGGATGTGGTTTATGGAAGAAAGACAAAAGGGAATATAATCAGAAGTTCATACTAAAGAAAAAGTCTTGGCCCTATATCAAAAGATTGGGATATGAATGTAAATATATACATTTTATGTTAAAAAATTGAGATGTCTGTGTGTATATGTATATGATTTGTTATGAGTTTTTGCTTTAGCAAATTTTGTCAATTAACTAATTAACAACCACCTTCGACAACATTCGAAAAAAGATATTCTTGGTATCATTAAAATGACCATACTGCCCAAAGCAATTTACAGATTCAATGCAACTCCCATCAAACTACCAATGACATTCTTCACAGAACTAGAAAAAAAACTGTTTTAAAATTCATACGGAACAAAAAAGAGCCCGAATAGCCATGGCAATTCAAAGCAAAAAGAACAGACTGGAGGCATCACGTTACCTGACTTCAAACTATACTACAGGGTTACGGTAATCAAAACAGCAGGGTACTGGTACAAAAGCAGGCACATAAGCCAATGGAACAGAATAGAGAGTCCAGAAATAAGGCTGCACACCTACAGCCATCTAACCTTCAAAAAAGCTGATAAAAATAAACAATGGGGAAAATACTCCACATTCAGTAAATGGTCCCTGGATAACTGGCTAGCCATTAGCAGAAGATTGAAGCTGGACCCCTTCCTTACATAAAATACAAGAATTAACTGAAGATGGATTAAAGACCTAAATGTAAAACCCAGAACTATAAAAACCGTGGAAGACAACCTAGGTAATATCACCCTGGACATAGGAACGGGCAAAGATTTCATGACAGAGATACCAAAAACAATTGCAACAAATGAGATGTAATTTAACTTAGGAGCTTCTGAATAACAAAAGAAACTATCAACAGAGTAAACAGACAACCTACAGAATGGGAGATAATATTTGCAAGCTATGCATCTGACAAAAATCTAGTATCCAGAATCTATAAGGAACTTACACAAATTTACAAGAGAAAAACAACTCCATTAAAAAGTGGGCAAAGAAAATGAACAGACACTTTTCAAAAGAAGACATACATGCAGCCAACAAGCATATAAAAAAGCTCACTTATCATTAGAGAAAAGCAAATCAAAATCACAATAAGATACCATCTCACCCCAGTCAGAATGGCTATTATTTTAAAGTAAAAGAAATAATACATGCTGGCGAGGTTGCAGAGAAAAGGGAACACTTATACACTGTTGGTGGGTGTGTAAATTAGTTCAGCCATTGTGGAAAGCAGTATAGCAATTCCTCAAAGAGCTAAAAGCAGAGCTACCATTGGACCCAGCAGTCCCATTACTGGGTATCTACTCAGAGGAATATAAATTATTCTACCATAAAGACACATGCACACAAATGTTCATTGCAGTACTATTCACAATAGCAAAGACATGGAATCAACCTAAATGCTCATCAACAACAGATTGGATAAAGAAAATGTGGTACATATACATCATGAAATACTATGCAGCCATAAAACAGAATAGGATCATGTGTTTCAGGAACATGGACGGAGCTGGAGGCCATTATCCTTAGCAAGCTTACGTAGGAACAAAAAACCAAATAACACATGTTCTTACTTATAAGTGGGAGCTAAATGATGAGAAATTATGAACACAAAGAAGAAAACAAGAGACACTGGGTTCTCCTTGAGGGTGGAAAGTAGGAGGAGGGAGGGGAGCAGAAAAGATAACGATTAGGTACTGGGCTTAATACCTGTGTGATGAAATATTCTGTACAACAAACCCCTGTGATACAAATTTACCTATGTAACAAACCTTCACATGTACTCCCAAACCTAAAATTAAAAGACTCTTTAAAAGAGAGATTTTAATGTGTCTTACGTATTAATTGTGTGCTTTGTAAAATTACAGAGTATACAATTAAGTTTTCAGGAAAAGATAGATTGGAAGGAAATAGAGCATGTCATTAATAGTAGCATAATGGGTTATTTTTACTTTTTTCTTATACCTGTTATATTTTCCAGAGAAATACAATAGATATTCTAAAAGTTAAAAGCATAGTGTCATACAAAATGTCTTATAGATGCTTCCCCTGTTTCTAAGCTGACTCTGGCATTCAAAATATTTCTTATGCCCCCTTCAGGAAATTATTCTCACAGTCACAGATGATAATCACTCCTTCTCCTGACTTTATTGTTATGCCTCATTTTTTCTCCCCAGATATGACTGTCTTAGCCAGTTCAGGCTACCATAACAAAATACCACAGAATGGGTGGCTCAAACAATAGGAATTTATTTTCTGACATTTCTAGAATCTGGAGACCTGGGATGAGGGTACCAGTATGAATGGGCTGTGGTAAGGGCTCTGTTCTTGGTTTGTAAATGGCTGCCTTCTTGCTACATTTTTACATGGTGGGGAGAGAGAGAGAGAGAGAAAGAGATCTTCCTCTTCTTATAAATCTACCAATCTTACTGGATAAGGACCCATGCTTATGATCTTATTTAACCTTAATTACATACTCAAAGTCCTATCTAAATAAAGTCAGACTGAGGCTTAAAGCTTCAACATATAAATTTCGGGAAGATATAAGTCAGTCTATAGCAATGACCCAGCTTGATGGTCCACTTTAGTTACCATATTTGCTCTTTATGACTTTTGGCTCTTCCCAAACACTAAATTCACTCTCAAATAATGAAGATTTGTGAGGCATTTTGGAAAGAATGTGCCCAGTAACAGAGGACCAAAGAGGAGTTCCAAGAATGTGCTGAGCCCTTGCAATAAATATGAGGTGACAGCACAGCATGGCGGCTAAGAATGTTTGCTTTGGAGCCAGACACACCTGGGTCTAGTTCCGACTCCTCTACTCACTAGAAGGGTGATCGTGGGCAAGCTACTTAATCTATGTGAGCCTCAGTTTCCTCAGTCGTAAAATAGGATTGTCAGAAGTCAGAAAGTAAAGGTCGCATATTGTATGACTCAATTTCTATGAAATATCCAGAATAGGCAAATCCCTAGAGACCGAAAATAAATTAGTGGTTTCCAGCAGCTGGGTAGGAGTGAGTAACAATGAGCATAGTTTCTTTTGGAGGTGATGAAAATATTCTGGGATTAGATGGTTGTGACAGTTGCACAACATAATGAATATACAAAAAAAAAAAAACCTCTGAATTACATACTTTAAAACAATGAATTTGATTAATTTACTGTTATGTGAATTGTATGTCTATTTCAAAAGGGATTATAGTGAGCTTCTAGTGGGAATATTCATGTAAAGTACTTTACACAGTGTCTGACACATAGGAAGGACTCAATAAGTGTTGACTACTAACAGGGGACACCGTAATAAGAATACTGTCACAATAGGTATAAACCAGGCCTGTCTTGGACAAATCCTGGTGTGTGTTCACCTAGTGATATAGTTTGTCTCTGTGTCCCCACCCAAATCTCATCTTGAATTGTAATAATCCCCATATGTCAAGGGCAGGACCAGGTGAAGGTAATTGGATCATAGGTGAGGTTTCCCCTATACTGTTCTCATGGTAGTGAGTGAGTCTCACAAGATCTGATGGTTTTATAAGTGTCTGACATTTCCCCTGCTTGCATTCATTCTCTCTCCTGCACCCCTGTGAAGAGGTGCCTTTCGCCATGATTGTAAGTTTCCTGAAGCCTTTCCAGCCATGCAGTACTGTGAATCAATTAAAACTCTTTTTATAAAAAAAATTAAATAAATCGCCTGGTCTCGGATATTTCTTCATAGCAATGTAAGAATGGACTAATACACATAGCTATTAGCATCTGCACCATCTGAGGGGTCTATTTTGACAAGGGAAACATTTATTTGAATATTCAAAATCTCAGAGAAACCAATATCAGCTGATCATCTCTCCCTGTGGCAAGTGAATGAATTACCTTCCAGTCCTTTTAACCCTCTGATTCCACCTTTTCACAGGTTGGTCTCAGCCATAACAACCACACACAAAAGCAGAGACAGAAAACCATTTTATCAGTCTTAACCTTCTCCTTAATCAACCTTTAAAAGCCACTGCCTCATCTCTCCTTTAGCATGCTTTCTACTCTATTGTTTGTCTTTTTCAAACTCTTTTTGTTTTCCTGTTTGTAATTTTCATCTGCCCAAACTCTGGGCTTAATTTTTGTGTGCCTGCCTTTGCCTTTTTGTGTATGCTATTGCCCTTTTGCGATCCTTTCCACTGTCCCTTCAATTCAACACAGATTATTGAGCACCTGCTCTGTGCCACATACTTTCCTAGGCTCCAGGGACACTGAGATGAATAAGACACAGGCATCATCACCAAGGAACACGTAGGCTGGCAGACAAGACAGGCACATCCATGGTTAATCGTGGCAGTTTGAGCTAAGTGATTTTGTGGAGGAATGTATGCAGGGGGTATTGTGAGATCACCTAACGCATAAAGATGGGTGAGGGAGTAGCATAAAGGATTCCTAACAGAGGGGGCACCTAAGCTGAGGCGTGAAGCAAGAATTGGAGCTAGCCAGGCGAAAGAAGAAGAATGTCGAGACAGAAGAGATTACAAAATCTGGTGTGAACAATGAAGCTGCAAGCAGTTTGGTGTTGCTAAAGGAGAAAGTGAGACCCTGGGGCTGGAAAAGTGGGCAGGAGTCATACCAAGGAGAGCTGTTTGTGACTTGTGAAGCCATGTACTTTGAAGGTGAGGTACAGGGTGGGGTTAGGAGCAACTGGATGCTATTCAGCAGGGACTTGACGTGTTCAGAGTTGTGTCTTAGAAACACCAGCCTAAAAGTAGTTAGAGCACTGCTGCCCAAGCTGTAAAGTGCATATGAATCACCTGGGGATCTTGTTAAAATGCAGGTTCAGATTCTCAAGATGTGTGGTGAGGCCTGCAAATCTACTTTTGCAACAAGCTCCCAGGTGAGACTGATGCTGCTGGTCTGTGGACTACACTTTGAGGAATGACCGTTTAAGGGATAGGTGGAGGAGGGGTAAAACAGCTGACAGGTAATCAAGTTGGGGCTGCTACAGTTCAGGTGAGAGAAGATGGTAGCCTGGATTAAGGCCACGGTAGTGAGACTAGAAAGAGGTAAAGATTGGAGAGATGGCTCTATAGTAGGTGCAGTTGGACTTGGGGAGGTTAAGAGAGAGGGAGTGTCCTAGAGATTCCTGGTATTCTCATTGCAGGTCTTACAGGCTTGCTCCTTTATGGGTGTCTGCCAGGGTAAGGGTTTGTGTGCATCATGGCTGAGTTTAGGCTTCATTTTGTCATCTTTCATTCACCTTCATGCATCACTTTGCTCATCCTTGATGTTTGTGTCTTACCAGTTGGCCCACAGACCACATGCACCACAAGTGGCTACCCAAGCAGCTTGCCTCACATACTCCCTATCCCTTGTTACTGAATTCTCCCCGCACCAACCTATTTGAGAGTGGGGATGCTCAGAACATTTCTCACCAATGTGTGCACATATTTGACCCGCTCCTTCAACACTCCCTAGCCTTTGCACAGGACTGGAAGGAAAATCATGGCTTCTTATTTCAAAAGCTTTCTGCTGGCTCAAACATATAAAATCTCCTGACAACCAGTTGTGTTCACCATTTCCTTTTGAAGTCACCCACCTATCCCAGGCACAGTGGCTCATGCCTGTGATCTTAGAGCTTTGGAAGACCAAGGCAAGAGAATTTCTTGAAACCAGGACTTCAAGACCAGCCTGGGCAACATAGTGAAAGCTTGTCTCTATAAAAATTAAACAATTAGCTGTGTGTGGTGGTACATGCCTGTAGTCCCGCGATTCAGGAGGATGAGGTGGGAGCCCAGGAGTTCGACTGCAGCGAGGTATGATCACATCACTGCACTCCAGCCTGGCCGACAGAGCAAGACTCTGTCTCAAAAAGAAAAATAAATACAAAAAATTAAGTCCACCACTTGGCACTTTCTTTTCTTAATCTTTTTTATTTTGTTTTAAAATGTTTATCTATTTATTTATTTATTTTGAGACTGGGTTATAAGACTGCCTAATTTTTGTATTTTTAGTAGAAATGGGGTTTCAGCATGTTGCCCAGGCTGGTCTTGAACTCCTGAGTTCAAGCGATCCACCCGCCACAGCCTCCCAAACTGCTGGGACTATAGGCGTGAGCCATTGTGCCTGGCCAACCACTTGGCATTTTCCTTCTGGTTTTCGTGAACCTCAGAGCTTCCCCATGTATTATCCCTTTTGTAACTTACCCCAATCACCCACTCTGGCACTGGCCCAGAACCAGTTCCATCCATAATAGTATAAGCACATTGTCATTCAGCATATTTGTGAGGACCACTGTGAATGTGCTCCTTCTGGTTAATTTCTATCCATCCTTTACTCTTCAAATCCTAAACTCCGAATAGCATTTTGGAAGCCAGAACCAAGCAGAACACTCCAGTGAGAGGATTGGACTTCTGTTAATTAGAACAGGAACTTCGGAGATACTTCTGAATTTTGGTACCATTTAGTGTAATTCTAGGCTAAGCAAGTTTTCAGTGACGCTGATTTAATTTCAGACATCTGGTGAAATCTTGGTCTGCACTTCATCACCTCAATTGGGCTCTGTTTGTAAACATCAATAGGTGTGCACCTTATTTACAGAGAGTTTAGACCCCTCTGAAGGTAAGCTTTTTTCTGCAGGCTGCATCCAAGAATCTCAGCACTTCTTGAGGAATAAACCCTAGGAGGGATTCTTTTTAAAGACTGTTTTACTTTTCGGTAAAAATGCAAATATACTGACTTTTTTTAAAAAAGACTCATATTTTACACATTTACCAATATAGTCAGCTGCAACAAATTTTCTAGGAAATAAGCTGAATATAATTTGAAATTTTGCACTCAGTCACCCAGGGAACTAGGAAAGGGAGCTCCTTCAGGGCAGAGGCGGAAGAAATTCATTGACCAAGCTGTAACCCTTCCTGGGGTTTTAACTCCCGGTAAAAGGAGAACTGCTAAGAGTGGTGAAAGGCTAATTACCAGGTAGCAGCAGTTCCTTCTAAAATGGAACTCTCTCTGCAGGCAGTCTAATCTTTTAGCATCTGGTGGAGAGCAAGGTGCAGTTAGACACATCAAAGAACAAAGAATAAATAGGAAGTGAACCGAGGCCCTTTCCCCAGAGCCCACAGGACTCAGCAATAAACCCTGGAGGGAAGCACAGTTTGACTGGGTACTTAAGGTTTCCTGATGGGGGTAAGCAGAGAGAACAAGCCTTTCAGTTGCTTGTGCACGTGTGAAATTCACACCAAATTACAACTGGTTTTTATTTTATTTCTGAAAACATAAAGCAGTTCAAAGTGCTGCATGTGTGAAAGATGGAAGGCTTAACGTTACTTAGGATTAACTGCCCAGAAAGATTTCCGGCCCACGTGACTATCCTGGGGGGTCCTGGAGAATCAAGATGAACAGCTGCCTGACCACTGCCCCCTATACCCACAGCAATATTGACAACAACCAAACCAAGCTAGGAAGAGAACTCTGGAATCAGATACCTAGTCCAGTACCTGACAGACGATACTTTCTGTCAGACACCTTTTCAAAGCTACAAGGAAGTGATTATGTATAATTGTCTGCGGCCTTGTGCAGGCCTGACAATGACCTGGACAGCTTGCATCTGATTCACATTCTTTGCTGGAGTAACTTGATGGAGTCTAAGAGACTCTCACTGTTTAGAGTTAAGCTTCATATTAAGGGGGGTGGGGGGAAAGAAAGATTACCAGCAAGATTACCAGCCTAATACCAATCTTGTCCCCACTCCTGGGACATTGAAATTATCATGCCTAAATTGGAAAGACCGTTGAAAAGTGACAGTGTAATAATAGTGTTTTTAAGATAGTGCTCCCAAGTCTTATAGAAATTACTAGCTACTCTGGGTAATTAAAACAATTATAATTGTTTGTTTCCACATAACGCTTCAGCATTAAATCCATGTGGTGGGCATGATGCACAACCAAATTCTAAATGTTACTTGGAATTATATTTTAAAGTTGAAATTGATTCTTTATATATCTAGCAATATGAGACATCGAGGACAAAACAGACCATTAGATATCATTTACTCCAAGCCCATCATTTTATAAGTGGGGAGATTTAGATCCAAAGCACGTAAAAGACTTACCTAAGATCTTTCAGCAGGTTAATGGCAGACCTGGGAGTGGAACCCAAGTCTTCTGGCCTCCAGTAATGGGCTCATTTCATTATATCAGGCTCTCCTTAAATGTAAAGAGAAAACTAATATCTAGGTGTATGAAGGATAAGAAAGAGATAAACAGCTAGAATTTGTTTTTCTAAAAAATTAATTTCTTCCTTTCATAATCACTCTGTTTACCTGACTTCACATTTTTTAATTTTTGTGGGTACATAGTAGGTGTATATATTTGTGGGGTACATGAGATGTTTTGATACAGGCGTGCAATGTGAAATAAGCACATCATGGACAATGGGGTATTCATCCCTCAAGCATTTATCCTTTGAGTTGCAAACAATCCAGTTACACTCTTTATTTTAAAATGTACAATTAAGTTATTATTGACTACAGCCACCTTGTTGTACTATCAAATAGCAGGTCTTATTCATTCTATTTTTTTTTTCTACTGATTAAAAATCCACACCTCCCCTAAGTCTCCAACCCCCGACTACTCTTCCCAGTCGCTGGTAACCATGTTACCTCGCTTTATTATCTTTTCTCACCTTTGGACTGTATCGTTGGCTCACTTTTCCCACTTTCTGCTTATGACTTCAATATTTCATCTTTTCCTTTAGCCTCCCTTTCCTCACTTGCTCCCCGAGTCTGTCTCTTTTTTCCTAGAATCAGCTTTACTCCATTTAGAAAGAGAGCTCACTATGTTGCCCAGCAGGGCTGTGAGCAGTTTGGAAGCCATGCTGTTCTGACAGGTTGTGAATTTCACAGAAACCCTATAAAGAAGTCATCAAGGAATAATGCCTTATGAAACATCTACTTACTAAGAGGCCACGAAATCCAGCATATTAGGGATACTGTGGAGAATCGGTGTTGACTGAACAGAAAGTCTTTTTGAATATATTCAGGAAACTATTCCAAACTAAATGGAATGGGGAGGCACATGTGGAATTTAGGAGTCCATTCAAAAAGTAGAATTTCAATGTATAAAATGCACACCAAAATGTTAAAATCTTGGTGGTAGGATTATACTTGAAATTTATTTTCTTCATTTGCTTACCAGAATTTTCTCATCTGTTTATAATGAACTTAGGTTCTATTGTTTTTGAAGCTGGATATAAAATTTTTAATTAAAAATATACAACCTCTACAGAGGATTCAAACTGATTAGCAAAAATGAGAGGTCATTTGAGCTATTGCTCAAGCTAATTTCCCTGTCCAGAAGTGGCTCATTCTCCACCCTTTCCACATCTCCACATTAGCCAGATGTGCTTGTTTGTTTACACCTGTGGACTATACTAAGGGACCAGTTCTTCCCTGGAGCAGGAAACCTAAAAGAGGCCCCTGCCTCAGTCTTGACTTGGATTCTTTCCAAGCTCCACCCTTGCAGCAGTCACTTAGGATCTGTTATTTCACTCTTCTTTTTCTAGCCACACATCTACCTGAGTTTCTAACCCTGATGTTCACCTAGTCTCTTCACTTGGGTTCCTGCTGCTTGGTACTGACTTGGACCTACAATAGCAGCTGCCTAGATTCCACTTAGGTCTACTCTCCTCTTGACTGATCGCCATATATGTTGTGCACACAGTAGGTGATTCACAAAGATTTGTCGAACTTAACTCCTGGGGCTGCTTACAGCTCAGCAGTGTAACTTAAATCTGGGGCCTGCTTACAGCTTTCTGCCCCTTTTGTTTTAGCCTACACCAGCCTACAGTCATCCCAGTCCTAAGAGCTAACTCACACTTGTGAGCTTTGGAGTGACTTGAACTTGTAAGTCAAGTGATTACAGATTCTTCTCAGTCTGGATTAGTCTGGGGCTATCCCCAGATTTAAGGACCTCTGCCCTCCTTTCTCCTCAAGGCTATTTAAATACGGTGGCTCTATTTTTAGGGTATGCAGCATAACTCAAAACAGTTGTCTGGAATTCTCTAATTGTACCCAGGTACAAGTACAGCCAAATCCAGAACATTCTTAATTCGTGTGCTTCTTTAAATACTACACATCTAAAAGACTAATGTACAAGAGAGAAAGGGAAAGCACCGTTTAACTTTCTAAATGTAGAATTGTGGGAAACATGAGAAGGGAGTAGTGGTAGGATTTGTAACTTATTAGCAACCTTTAATGGTAAACTACATCCCAAGGGATACTAACCTTTTTGTCTTAAAATTAGTTGTACACTCCCAATGCAAGCTCTTCCAATACTTTTCTCCATTAATTGCTTAGGTGGAATTATTTGTACAGAAGGATGTGGTTAAGCTGACTCATTGCTGTTTAAAAATCAAAACCAAAGATATCCTTCCCTTCTGAATGTTGAATTTGACATTTGCTTTTCTCAGCTTAGGAGGACCTAGTCCACATTTCTCCAAATGCAGAAGTGAACAAACAGGTTCACGGTAGCTTCCACAGAGAGATCTTAGGAGTCTTTGTAGATTCCTAGGAGTAGAGATGGCTCCTTGTTTGTTATACTTTGGGGAAATCTGAGGCAGGGCGTTTCTCATTTCTTCTGGCAACCCCATTTTG
Organism: Sapajus apella; assembly: GCF_009761245.1. Lineage (NCBI taxonomy): Eukaryota > Metazoa > Chordata > Mammalia > Primates > Cebidae > Sapajus > Sapajus apella. The sequence goes on from NW_022437055.1 coordinate 2,652,124, forward strand.
AATAGTCAGTGAGGGCATACTGTGACCACACAGTTTCACATATGTGCAGGACTGGTCCAGGAAAAAAATTATTACTGTAATACATGAAATGTTTGTACCACACCCCTCCTGACTTAACTTCCTAGAATGTTTTGTTGACGAGCTGACATCCTATCAGCTAACTCACTGAAGCAAGGATTCACTACCTGGCAGCTGAGAGCAAGAACAGAATCCGCTCTTACATTGACTTAACAGGTATTTACTAAGCATCTATTATGTTCCAGAGTAAGCAGTAGCTATTCAACAACCATTGCTTGCCTTCTCAAAATTAAAGAAACTTACTGCATCCTTTTGGCCTCATAACCCCACCCACTGAGTTCCAAAGAATGACCTTTCTTTTTGGCCTCATATGATTCCCAGATGCCACGTATTTTTCTAACCTTGTCCATTTCTCTGAACCGTTTTTTCCATCTGCCCCATGAAAGCTCTCTCAGAGCTCTTGCAGGGCTCACTTTGCCAGCAACTGCTGACCCTGTTTTCTACTGCTGACACCCAACACAAATAAGAGCCGTTTAAGATATAACATGCTGAAATACAGCAAACTAACACAGCTACAGAAAACCAAACACTGCATGTTCGCGTTCATAAGTGGGAGCTGAACAATGAGAACACATGGACACAGGGAGAAGAAAAACACACACCAGGGCCCATTGGGGTCGGGGCAGGGGGAGTGAGAGCATCAGGATCAATAGCTAATGCATGTGTGGCTTAATGCCCAGATGATGGGTTGATAGGTGCAGCAAACCACCATGCCACGCGTTTACCTGTGTAACAAACCTGCATGTTCTGCACGTGTCTCTCAGAGCTTAAAATAAAATAAAATTTAAAAATAAAATAAAATAAATAAAATGCTGAGATAACTCCAATATGGTGGTCCTTGAAGGGCTAGCTTCAAAGAGCGGATAGAATCGTCAAATGCATGGGCTGTTAATCCAGCTTGCCCCCGTTCAAATCCTGTTTGCACCACTTACTATTCTGTGACTTTGGAAAAGTTACTTCACCTCCTTCCAGTTAGCTCATCTGTCAACTTGAAATATTGGTAGCACCTACTTCATTGAGGATTTCAATGAGCTGATACATGTAAAATATTTAGACTAGTGTCCGGCACATAATAAACATTCTCTTGATATATATTAGCTATTACCATTACTATTTAGGTTGGAAAAGAGTAATTATTGTAGGCTAGTTGGGAATGGGGTTGATATTTTGGCACAAGTGCCTAGAACCTATACATATCACATAATGAGGCTATAATCAGCTGGGAAAGTCTGGCCCTGCTATTATGAGAGGGACCCCCTCTTCTGATTGCTTATGCAGGAAGTGGACCTTATAGAGCAATTGTTTTTATTTTTATTTATTATCTTAATGGCTGAAGAAAATCATATGTATTTATTGTGTACAACATGATGTTTGAAAATATGTAGATTGTGGAAGGGCTAAATGGAGCTAATTAACATGTGCTTTACCTCACATACTCATCATTGGAAGATTCTTTTATTGTTTTCTCTTTTGTTGTTGTTGTTGTTGTCTTGGCCTCATTCCAAAAGCAGTATATGCTTATTTAAAAAACAGGGAACAAAAGAAACGGGAAAGCGAAAGAAATAAAGTATTCCTAATCCTACCTATCAAAAGACAGGCAATCTAAAGATCATAGAGTAAAGCTCAATGCATGTGATATAATAATACCTTTTGCTGACCAACTTTTTGAAAAAACTTGGTATTATATTGTGAATGTCATCATTAGTTACTGTTATAAGGAATTACCTTGTTGAACACATAAGTTGTTTTCTCCCTTGAGCTACTGCAAACAACCCTAAGGTAAACATCTTAGTACACAAAGATGTACATGCATCTTTACATACAACCTTATTTCCTTAGGATACATTTTTTTTCAGAAACTGAATTTTCCCAGCTTATTAGGGGTGCATTTTTGGTTATCTTGTTTTTGCTTGAGACTTTGAATTAAATACTAAAATGTCTAATTAATTTTTTGTGTAAAATTTGAATTAAATACCAAAATATGAATACAAGTTATGGGAAGGTATCACGGCAGTGGTAGTTCTTGCTCAGTAAAGCATCGAAAGAATTATTGGAATACAAGCTCTGTATTAGAATTCTGGAGGCAGCAGCAAATCATAGGGGAGAGAGTTAGGAATTGGAATTAACGCATCTACTTTTAATTCCTGACTCAAGTACTTACTTGCAGTTGTATGACCTTGAGCTCATATTTAGCCTTGCTGAACTTTCTTTATATGAAAATTCTTTTTTATGCCTTGGGTTGTAGAATTTTGCTCCTTACTTCAGCTAAAACTGGGTTCTTGTCACACAACCAGGAAAATTTAGGCATGAGGACACACTGAAAGGTGAGTAGGGCAGGATTTTATTGGGTGAAAAGGGAAAAAAAGAAAAAGAACTCAGCAAAGCAAGATGGAGCTCCTGCTAATAGATCCCTTACAGAATGAATCCCAGGCCACCACACAGGAACTGAAGAGGCCAGGCTCCTCCCCCTGCCCGTGGCTCCACCCTGTTCCCCCAGTGCGCATGTGGGCATGCTCAGACAAGGCCCTGGGCAGGTTCCCTCATCAGCACAAAAGCATCTGATGTAAACACTTGTGGGCTGGGGGCAGAGATTCTCTGGGGACCCCTTTATATCTGCCTAGGCATTTAGCAGTCTCATCAGTTCTGGCTTGTCTCTCCTGTCTCAGCTCTCAGTCTCTCACCACTCTCTCTCAGCTCCCTCTGCCCTCAAGCTTAACATTCAATCAGATTAAGCTACTTCACAGGCCTTTTCCAGCTTCTCCCTTTGCCTGGACCAACCTTCATCTCTGCTCCCCCACAGCCCCCCAACTCCCCGACAGATACCTAAATAATTAGTACTGGCCATTTGGGGCTCAGGTTAGACATCACCTTCCTTAGAAAACCCTGCCTGTCTGTCCCCTCCACATACACACTTCATTGGAGCCTAGATGCCCCTCTTCTGCTGTGCTAGGAAAAAAGTATACTCCCGCTGTCATTTGTACACATCACACCGTAATATACATACCTGCTTATATCTCTGATTCTTCTTCTAGCCCATGAGCTTCTTGAGATTAGATGCTATTTCTTATTCAGCTCTGCATCCTCAATAGCCAACACAGTGCATGGATTCAGTGAGGGCTCATTAGAACTTGTTAAATGAGTGAGGAATGAATGAAGGAGCATAATCACACCTATTTCACAGACATATTAAGTAATGATTGTATAAAATAATGTAAGTGGAAATTCCTGGCATGCAGCTAGGTCAGGAAATGATATTTCATAGAATTAAAGGCAATTCACAGTAACTTTGTGACAGATCTCTTACAATAACTTAAAATGTTCTGAGTGTGAAGTTCTGGAGAATCTTTGTCTATTTAAAAGTTTGTTGAAAGGTGAATTTCGTCATCATAGCAAGAACCTCAGAGGACAAAGGACCTCTTGTTTAAGACAACTAAGCCCAGTGATTAGTGGTGAGGCGCCATGCCTAAGTGCTTCCAGGGCTTGGGGTCAGCTCACCCAGACAAACCACTCCTTTCTGGCCCCACACCTTGGACCCAGAAGAAAAGGAAGTGGGTAAAGGGGATGAGAGTGAATAAAGAAAAAGGGGCTGGAATTAGATGATGTGGGGGTAATAATTGTAGCTTTTGCACAGCAGCTGTGTTTAGAAACAGACAAGCTATACATCAGAGAATTCCACAGCCCCCAGAGAAATGTTCCTTGGAACGCCTGTCACCTTTCATTCTTCCTGAGCTTTGCAGCCTTCAGCAGATCTTCTCAGTGGTGTCTTGCCCTAGCACCTCATTGGCCAGCTCGGCACTACCTCCTGGGGTGCAAATGAACTGTTAAGGGTGGTTCTCTCAGCAGTAGAACTGGTCTCAGGGAATGTTTTTCCAGTTCTGACAGTCTGGCACAAAGCTGCTAAGAGGCACCTAGTATCACAAAAGCTAGGCGCTGCTCCCTGCTGCTGGGCGAACAATCTCCAGGCTCTTTTAGGAAATGACTGGGCCAGTCCAACCACCTCCCAGATGATTTTCCCCCTCAGGCCATGCCCTTTTCACCCCAAGACAATTTGGACTCAGCTCAGTCAGTTTGAAGAATTTCTCCTTCTGGAAGTTGCAACTGACAGCTTCATTGTCTTAAGGTACAAATTAAAGTTAAGGCTTTATAAGAGTAAAATGTTTGTGTTCGTGACAGGTCAAAACAATGATGCAAATGCAGGGTATTTGAGAGAGAGAGAGAGAGAGAGAGAAACTATAGAATTCAGAAGAGTCTTCTTCTCTGGCAAGTCTAATTCAGAAGAAAGATCTACAGAGCGTTCTGGCTGCAGGGCAGTGAACCAACCTCTGCTACTCTTCCCCAGCACCAGGGAGCAGGCAGGCCTGCCCTGCGAAGAAAGGTGAAGGGCCGGCAAGGTCCCGACTAACTGAAATTTTTCACAGAGATTCCCAAGAGTGCAGATTTGAACAGACACCCAACTGCCACCCACCTATAGTTCCAAAGCCAGTTCCCCAATCTCCGCCCAGGCCTCAAATGTTCTTGCGTTCGGGTTCCCTCCTCCTTTCAGCTGTAGGGATGGGAAGCCAAGGGGCAGCTAGGAGTGGGAGTGGGAAGGCTGTAGGCCCTACCTTTGCTCTGAGCTGGAGCAGGAAAGCAGCCTGGAAGCCATGTGACAGCAGAAGATGTGGGGCTCCCAGAGGGTGGAGCAGGCAGCACCCAAACCATGCTTGGCCCACTCCTCAGCCCGGCCTAGGGCCAGAGGAAGCACAAGCACTTTTTTCTTTTTCAGTCAATTTATTCTCCAAATCAACAAAGCTCAGGATATGAGTGACAGAGGAAGCTCAGTTTAAACAAAGGCATTCATCAGGCAGTATGGGTCCCCTTCAATGGCAAATGAATCCCTGCAAAGAGACAGCCAACATTGCCTAGGTTGGAACGTTATGATTCCAGGATGATCTTTCTGACCTGGATTTAGAAGCTCCTTCATTTGACTTTCTTTGTACAGGCACAGGGTGGTGCTGAGCTGATCTGGTCAGTCTCTTGGTCAGTCTATCAACAAACATCGATTGATCCCCCCTAACATGGGGCAGACTGCTTAGGACTAGAGGATACATCACAAAGTCCTAGAAAACTAGGAAGTTTCACTGCACGTTACAGCAATATGCTAGAGTCAGAAGCCTGTCATTTAACCAATGTCCAGACACGATTTTGAAGCTAGTCAAACTGGGGTTTGAATCCCAGCTTGAATCTCCTGCTAACTTTAATAGTCATATGACTTTGGGTAAGCCAATCTCTGTGTGCCTCAGTTCCTATTCCTGTAAAATAGAGATGAACGTAATATTTTAGGCCTACTCAGCTTGGCATATTACTGCTTGGACATAAAAAGCAGGATGTGTGTTCACCATCTACAACTGGAGCCAATTCCATGAGGCATGAGTGTAGCAAACACTTATAAAGCACTTACTAGTACTTGCCTGAGTGTTTTACATATATTAATTCATTTAATCTTTGTTAGGACCCTATGGAACACATATTAATATTATCCCTATTTTACAGATGAAAAATAACCCAAGGCACAGAGAAGTTATGTAACAACCATAGACAGTGACACTTAACTTATTTGATGTGCGTCAGACTTATGTAAGGTAGTGCATGGGAAATACATCTAGAAAATTGTCTGTTGATAAACGCTATTTGTCATTATTATTCAGTAATATTGTTGTTATCATTATTATTAACTGTGTTTCCCTTACTATGAGTATTGACCATGGAGCAATTCAGAATGTATTCAAATGCAAAGAGTTTGGCTATTTTCATCTGCTTCCTTAAAGGAAGCCCTAGATTATTTTAGGTAATTCTAGGCAGTTCTTATGGACTCTTCCAGGATTAATGACTCCAACGGGAAGAGCAAATCCTCTGGGGCTGCTGACTAAACAGAGGCCAAAGCATGCAAAAAGGCAGGATAAATTAACCCTACAGGAAGCGCAGAAATAGGAGAGCACAGCTCTATTGCCTGGAGGTGGGTTGCAAAATCAAGCATTAACAAAAGAAACTCCAAGTTGAAATTGAAAGACTGTTCTGTGTTGGTTTGCAAAGTGTGGAAATAAACAGGCCTGTAAGCCAGGGAGAGGGGAATGAACAAGTTTGAGAACTACTTTGTGTCAGGAACCTTATCCCTGCCTTCTCATTTATCATGACAATGACCTCATGAGGCAGGTGCTAGGATTATCTCCACTTTAGTGATAAGGGCACGTGCTCAGAAAGCTGAAGTGACCCACTTGATGTCTCACACTTTGAAATTGTTGGGGTTAGGTCTAGAATCCAGGTCTGCCCTACTCCAGATGTGTTTTTCCTTCCATAATGCCATCTATAAATCTCAAGCAAACCAATCATTATCCCTTCTAAACTTGCTCTTCCTAGTCTGTTCTCCACCTTGGTGAATGAGGCCATCATCCCTCCAGCCACTTAAGCCAGAAACTTGAAGAATATTTAAATCCTTTCTCACATATCTCCCATATCCAAAAGGGTGGCATCAAATGATTCTAGAGATTTTACCTCATTCGCATGTCTTTTATTCAACCTTCCTGTCTGGCTTCAACATTGACTAAGTTCAGATCCCTAGTAGGCTGCAATGTTGATGTTTGGGCATATGTGTTTGGATATAGCTTGACCATTTAAAATTGGATCCACTAAACTTGATGGTAACATTCAGATTCTACCTGGCATCTCTTAACACTTAGAACATATATTTCATTAAATATAAGCTGAATGAATAAATGATGAGCAAATACTAACATGCCCACTTTTAAACCCTTTAGTGGTCTCTACCACCTTCAGGATAAAGACCACACTTCTTCATATGTAGAATACATTGCCTGAATGGTCTAGATGCCAACTTCCTCAACCTTGACTTCCAGCCACTCCCTTCCTCCTTTCAATACTCCATTCATTCGTCACTCAGTTTGACCCTTTTTGTCCTGTGAAAGGACCATGTTCTCTTTTGCATATTGGCCTTTGCTCTTTCCTTTGTCTAGATCACCATACTTCCCCCCACATCCTCGCTCTCAATCTTCACCTTCTTAACTCCTACTCAGCAACTTAAATGGTTTGTTCTTCTGGAAGCTTTTCCTGATACCCCCAGTCTGGGATTTAGAGTTGACAGAACTAAGGCTCAGGATAGCCCAAGGCTCCACAGCTCAGTCAGTGGCAGAGTCAAATCTATCCTGGTTTATCACACTCCAAATATACATTATCTCATTTGTACTACTCCTCGCAACAACTCAGTGAGCTAAGGGGATAAGTGATTAGTTCAAGATTACATAGCTAATGCGGTGGGTTGTTTTGGTAGTTTTTGTAGTGCCAAGTCCAGATAACTTCTATTACAGCAAAGCGATTTCATCCATTGAAGTTGGAAGAACTTTGCCTTACAAAGTGACAGAATTGGTTATCTATTTGATTATTGACCGAACAACAAATCCTTCATCATTACAAATTTTAAAACCAACCCCTGGGCAAACATTCCAAGGGTAAATTCCACCACTAATAAATTTAAAAATCACTGTGCTTTGCTTTCCTATTTAACTTGAACAGTGTTCAGTCTTGGCACTGCCTCTTCTCTGTCTCTTTCCAAAAATGAGACCTAGTGGCCTTTATCTATGGACTCTCAAGGGAACCAGGTAGGCTAACTTACTATATTCTTTTACTGGGTACCCAAGGTGTGGCCAGTACAATCACTTAACAATCGGGTAAATGTGAAAGTAGAGATGTTTTAACATCTTGTTTTGACTTTAGGCTCCAGAAACCATCAAAGTTAAACATCATTTTGGAAATTCAGAAATAACTGCTTTTTCAAAGACAGAAATGCAGCAGGCAAAAAGGGATATCAGATAGAACTGTGTCAAATACGGTGATGGGATGACCATTTTGTACAACTCTCTATGTAACCTGAGATGAGAAAACCAGAGGTTGCTCTCCAAAGGCACTCATCACTACTACTAAATGTGTGTGTACGCATGCATGTGCACGTGTGTATATTGAAGAGATTCATAGCCAAGCTAGAAACTTGACCCTCTATTGTTTCTAATATCTCACAAAGTTTTAACTTTGGTCGTATCTTCCTTTTTTCCATCAAGAAAAGTTCTAGTCTCCATGTTGAAGAAGCGAAAGTAAATATACAATAAAACCTGCAATTAATTTGTAAATCACGACCTTCTTCAATTTTTTCTTTACCTCACCCACTCCTATCACCATTCTAGAGAGCCTTCCTTGACAGTCTAAAGATAAGCTGTTCATGGTAAGAGCAGCCCTAAGAATAATGCTAATATTTGACAATGATCAGTTTTATGAAATAAATATGAGGGCTTGAAAAGTAATATGAGATTTTCACTAAATTCATTTTCTTCATTGAATTGTACTTTAGTAGGCACATTCTAGCAGTTCTGAAGTCCCATAACCTATCTTGCGCCCCTAAACACTATTGGAAGTTCATGAAAGAAAAGATTGACTAGTACTTTCAGAGAATTCACCTATAAAATCAACACAGTGATTAGAGCACAAATATGCAAAGAAACCTCAGGAAAACAAGATGTCTTTGGGAGCAGCCACTCTTTCTAATAAAATAATTGAACGTATTAACAAGTTAAAAACAGTAGAATGATGAGAAAGTGGAGTTGTCAATCATGCAACAAGAGAAAAAGGAATAACCAAGGAATAATCAAGGCCAAAGTTGGTAGCGTCCAGGCAGTATTGTTCAGACCAGAGTGTGCTCTTGCTTATGAAATTTACCTACCAATACAGCAGAGTCTACTGTTCCCAGAACAGGGCCTGGGATATATTAGGTCCTCAATAATAATTTTTTTTTGAGATGGAATCTTGCTCTGTTGCTGGAGTGCAGAGGTGCGATCTCGGCTCAGTGCAACCTCTGACTTCCTGGTTTGAGCGATTCTCCTGCCTCAGCCTCTTGAGTAGCTGGGATTACAGGCATGCACCACCATGCCCGGCTAATATTTGTATTTTTAGTAGAGACTAGGTTTCATCATGTTGGCCAGGCTGGTCTCGATCTCTTGACCTTGTATCCAGCCACCTCAGCCTCCCCAAAGTGCTGGGATTACAGGCATGAGCCACCGTATCCGGCTGGCCTCAGTAATAATTTTTTAAGTAAATGGCTTAATTAATGAATATGTGACTAAAAGGTCTCAATGCCATGGCCTCTGTGGTCACGGATGCATTACCATGCCATCGAGTATTAGGATCATATATCTAATTCCTCCATATCTGGCTTTTCTGACATAATTTGGCATATAAATGATGAGAGGACCCCAGTGTCCCCAATCCTGCTGTAAATGGTGACACCGGCATTCGAATTTTAAATGTCAGTCTCTGACTCCAGTTCTTGTGGAGTAATGACAAAACATGCTTCTTAATCTGTAGTCTTGAGTTAGATCTTGGACACTGGCAAATTCAGCGAGATAATACTACTGGGGGTGGAGTAAGAATTCTGGATGTCAATGAGTTTTCTCCAGGAGACATTATTTTATCTGATCATGTGTCCTTTTTATGTTTCTACCACTGCACTTTCTGTAAAATCAACACCAGTGCCCAAGAGTCCGCTATTTTCCCTTATGCAACCAATTATTTTCTTGAATCTTATTTTGAAGAACAACTTTCCCTGGGTGTGAGCCATGCCACTTGAGACTTCAGTTTACTATCAAAAGGATCTCCATGTAGCCTTCCTCAGCTATTAATGGGTTCTCTTCATTATGGTTCTGAGGATTTTTTTAATCCAATTTGGAATGTTAGTACTAATAAAATAGAGCATTCTTTAGGTTGCTTTTTAAGTGTTTGAATAGATGAAACAATTCACACCATTGTCTCCCTGACCTCGAGGGACCACTGTCCCACATAATTCTTCGACCATGGTTAAGAAAAGAAGGATCTGCTAACTGGTTCACAATAGTCATCAAAAGTTCACTGTGTGCCAAGTTCTATGCCTTTTGAGGGGATCAGAAAATAAATAATGTGCATGGGCCATACTGAAGGCTACTGACAGATGAGTCTTCTGGTTACAATTGCATATAAAGGAGACAGGAGAGTTCTGGATTGGAAGTCCCAGCTCTGCAATTATATGCTGTGTGATCATGCACATGTCACTTAAGTTCTGTGAGCCCCCATCTTTTAACTTACAAAATGGGAAAAGATTGTTTTTTCTATCTTCACTCACAAGGTGGAATGGAGGATCAAATGAACTAATGGATGTGAAAGTGCTTTGTAAATTTTAAAGTGCTATCCACCGATGATTCATTACTGCCATCATCATCATCACTATCATCATCATCGTCAATCTACTATTGTTAAGCACAGAAGGTACATTTAGATGATTGAATGCTAACTTAAGCTTCTAACTCCTCAGGAGAAAGCCACTCACAGTACTGCAGCCAGTGCTGTTGCCACTCTGGGTAACACCACAATTGCTACTTGCAAAACAGCCTTCCACAGAGCTAAAGGGATCAGATGCTTTGACACCCGAATTGCTGGGTATCAAATCTCTCCCATTATCTTTGCAGGGAACACAATGTGTTGCAGCTGGAAAGAGACAATTTGACTTGAAGCCAAATCATGCTGGCTTCAAGTTGCTGGAACTAGCTCTTCCATAGGTGAATTTTGTGAAGATATGGTACTGTGCTCCCCATTTAACTGGATCTAAATTAGACTACACATTCAAAAAATTCTTCTGTCACTTTTTGTCAAAGATTTCTCTTTGAGTTCCTTGAAATATCTATTAAAAACTTAGCCTAAAGCAATATCTTTTGAATACTCAGCTCACTAATACACCACCAGCCTGCAAATGGATAAACTACTCAGAAGATATTTTCCATCCCTTAAATATAGTTCCAAGAAAGAATAGGAAATGCCTCATACCTCTAATGGAAGCTATTTGCTACAAAAACAAATCATTCAGGTCCTTGGACCTAGAAATGCCTTTTGCACATAAAACTGAAAGGAAGAGACAGCAAAACAGCCGAAGACATGAACTCATCACTCCCAAGCACATGATTCAAATAAAAATAAAATACTCATTGGAAAAATGGGCTACCCACACACCCAACATCATGGCTGAGCTACAGCAGTTGTCAGTCTATGTATAAAAGAAAACAACCAACATTTTGTATGAATTTCAAAGATAATGAACCATTTGTCTCTTGTTAGTAGCTAATGTAAATATGAGAGCAAATAGCATTTTGGTTCCAATAAAAACATAGAACTTTTCAAAATGCTCATACATAAATCCTGACATCAAAATGTACGTATCTTAAGATGTTGGAACATGAGCACCAAATGATGTGCTTAATACATTTGTTCTTTCTTGAAGAGATGAGACATAATCGTATGCAATCATCTTGTAGCTAGGAATTATATTAAGAACTCTGAACTATAAGTACTAAATCAAACTAAATAGTCTCTTATCCTATTTTTCTCTCTCATACTTGTCATTACTTCCTGAAGTTCTCATTATAACTACATAATTCTACCCCTCGTAACCCATAGGTTTTCTTCAGAAAAGGAAGATAGCTTCCCCCACTCCTTTCCCTCAGAACAACAGTTTTCTCCCCGCAAATGCTCATGGGGTAAGACCCACAGACATAATTTCAATGAACAATAATACCTTACTAGGTAAAAGAACTAGTTTATTGCTGCCTTACTTTTTGCAAATAGTTATTCTGTCTTTAAAATTTGCTATTGTTATCCCTTGAGAAAAGACAACTTGTTCTAAGAGAAATGTTAATGGGAAAATATGAGCTACATTGTGATGTTAAATACTATTTTTCCAAAGCTAAAAAACCACAGTCCTTCTTCATTCGGTCCTAAAGAAGACATAACATCGCTGGCTAATGGGCTGTCAACAAATGACCGTTATTGAATGAATAATAAAGGAATAATAGCAATGTGATTTCCACTTACATCAACCACAAAAATCTTCTGGGAATCATCCAAAAACTGCACTTTTAAATGTAGCATTCTCAGCGAGGCCGTTGGGCTGCAAGCAGGCTCAGAGTGCTGTGGGTGCTTTCTCTAGGAATTTCACTCCCAGCTGGATGTGGTGCACTCAAGTCCCCCCACCCCCAGCCAGGCATCCCCACTCTCAGCGGGGCACACTTCCGTTTGCTTGAAGTAATGCACACCCAAGGGCGTTTGTGCTGCCGAGTACAGGAGATCAATAACATCTGGGCAGACTCCTGTTTGGTCAATATCAAATCCAACTGGACTTCCTCTAGCCCTCTTAAACTCAGTTCCTTTCTTCGAAGAAAAATATTAAAAAAACAAGCATTTGCAGTCCCTGGGGATTTTCTTTATTTCACAAGGGCACAATTTGAAAATGCTAGATGAAGCTTTAACACACTGAGAATAGCCATTCTCAAAAGTAAAAAGATTGGAGTTAATCTCAAATTGTACTAGAAATTTCATGGCCGAGCTAGGAAGCATATATACATATATATATATATATATATATATATAATTATATATGTAATGTATAATTGCATATCATATATAAACATGTATAATATAAAATTATATATATAATTTTAGTTATCTGAATTTACATGATTTAGAAATAAAAACTATATAAAAAGGTATATGGAAAACTTCACTTCCACTCCTGTTCCCTCTTTTCTGTGTCCCCAGTACACCCCTATTGGTAACCAATTTTTTTTCTTTCTATTCCCATAGAATTTATGTGCTTATGTCTATAAAGAAATGAAACAAGGAATACAACTGAAGTTGAACCCCATCTCAGCTGAACAAGAATAACATTCATGTATTCTTGGATAAATGAACTAATTAGGGTAAAGAACATTCTAATAAAACAATTTTTAATCGTCAAATAATTATATTAGTATCGTTTTCATTATATACCAATAACTAGGATATCATTTGTTCTGGACTGAGAAAACACTTAAAGCAAGAACTAAAAAACTTATTTCCGTGTATATGTTTTGTTGACAAGAAGATAATGGGGTGAATGATTAAAAGATGTCAGGCACAATAGATTACATTATATTCTATTATAGTATTCTTAGCTGAAAGTGGTGTGAAAATACAGAAGGAGAAAAGCCAATTTAAAATGTTCAACTACTAAAGAACTAGCTCGTTTATTTTTATAAATGAATGAAGGGTATCAAATTGTTATGATATTTAAATTGTGCTGGATATGTTTAACATAGTGATGTAACAGTTTTTATTTTAAAATACCAATATTTACACGACACCAGCAAATACATACTTTGTCAACTATTTAACTTCTCATGAAAAATTTTAGATGTCAACTTAGATGGGTGAGGGGATATATGCTTTTTCAAAATACTTGTAGGGAGCGCATAAGCAGAATACTTTGTGGATTACTGCTTAAAAACACTATTTCTCCAAGTACAGTTGAGGGACAACTTACAGAATCAGCTGGGAAGGGTGGCCAACATTTTAAAAATGCAGATTCCTGGAACCCGTCCCCAAATTGGGTTATAAGGTTTGGGGTGGACCCCAAATAAATCAATTTTCAACATGCACCCCAGTTGACTCTCATGCAATCCATTTAGGAAGCACAACTTAAAAAAATAAAAACTAGCATTTTACAGCATAGTAGCCATGGCTGAAGAGGGAAAAAAACCTCACATACATTTCTGGACTGAGGATAGAACTGAAATAAAAGCTAACCAGGAGCCAGAGCTCACAAAATAGCAGCACCCATGGAGGAGCCTAGAAATAGGAAAAGGTCACCAGGGAAGGAAGGCACTTTCCCCAGAATTCCTCGCATGGTCAAAGAACAGAACGGAAATGGAAGGGCTTAGGCAGGCTAAGCCCACTGTGGGCTCTCCACTGTGGTTGCACTTTTGGATAAAACAGAAGAAAGTCCTTTTCCATCTTGAACCAGCCTGAGGAAAGCTCGTGTTTAGGAGGGTCGACCATCACACCAAAATAAAACATGCACTAACGGAAGCTGATTGCAAAGCAGGTAACAGAGCACACTTTGGGAAGCACTACTGGAGGGGGGCAGAGACATACTTGCCATGAAAATGCCCTTGGGACCCTCTGTCAACACTTTTGGGATGGTTGAGTCACCTGTTCTGTTTTGGTCCCACCAATGGCCTAAAGTGTAGTCTCAGAGCACTTGCCTTCTGCCTGCTCGCTGGGTGGGGCTTACCAACATCTGCTCTCTCTTCCTAGGATCACAGAAGAACTGCAACTTCCTAGGGAGCAGTTTCACCTCCATAGGCATCGCTTCATATTCCTCACTGTCAATGCTAAAAGAGCCCCTGCTCCCTCTAGGACAAGCAAAGTGCAGTGGCTGGCTTGGAGACACTCTGTGCCCTTGGCGTGCAGCTTGGGGTTTCGCTGATGGTGTCAGGTTCAATGCAGATATTCATAAAATCATCTTTGCTTGTCTGGTCAAGCTGATTGTTCCGTGTTGTGATGAACAGTTCAACAATGGACAGCTGCACATCTTTCCAGACCTCTGGGCTCACCTCTTGGGAAAGGGCATCCTGTGGTTGTGCCCAGTAGGATGCAAGCGTTTGTACTATTCTCCTTTATAAAGAAGGTCTTTGGACAGGGGTCTCCTCTGTTTCACTGGGAGATCTCTCTGTAGGTTCCATGTATGAGATAGAGGCTTAATGAGTCTGAGGCCACTCCATAAGACTGCTGAAAAAGTGGGCTACTTTGATTTCTAGAGGCCCAAAATACGAATATTTGCTAGCTTTGATGCCAGCATCTCTGAAGGATTCCCGTTGAAGACTGATCGTTGCAAACACAGGCTGTTCCTTTTCACCCTTGATCTGCAAGACATCAAGTGGAACTGCCCTTTCACAATGGCAAGTGTAGCATCAGTAATGCTTTGGATTTTGTTTCCACTTTTGACAAAGAGGGTGTGACTCAAACTACTGGTCTCTCCCAGTGGGATAAATCCAATGGGAATCTTACTGAAGGTAGCCTCATCTGTTCATCCAAGAACTCCAGTAACAACCTCCTGCAGTGTCCCATCTCCTCCTGCAACAATGATCACATCTGTGTTTTCCATCAGTTCCAGGAGTTTCTTGGCTTGTCCGTCACAATCTATCCTAACAATGGTCACATCCATGCCAGATAAATATAAAATCAGGGCAGCAGTGGCTTTGCCTTTGCAAGCTGCGGGATTGAGAAAAACAGTTGCCTTCTTTACTTGTGCATTGGGAGGAATGTGTTGATTGTCAAACACCTGAGCTTCTTGACCGGCTGCTCTCCTTAGTAGGTTATCAAAGTATTTTCCATAGAGCCAATGGCCTCCCCAGGTCAGCAGGCAGAGCCCAGGTATAGTTTTCTTCCAATGATTTTGCAGTGCTTTGAAGAACACCGTCATCTTCTAGAGATTTGCACAGCTGATCTCACTTGGTAACCAATTTTATTCACGTTTTGTTGTAGTTGTTCAGCCTTCAGTGTTTTCTTATGCAAATTTTATAGAAGCAAATACAAATGTTTATATCCTATGTGGGTAGCACACTATTATTACACTGTTTTGTGCATTCTTTTTCCTCATATATCATGGAGACCCCCCTTTACCTGTGCATGGAGAACTTCCTCATTTCTTTTCACAGATGCATAATTTTGTGCTGTGTAGATGAACCAAAGTTCACTCAACCAGTCTGAAATTAATATTTCAGCCTCAACAAGACTGAAATGAACATCTTCATACATATGTCAATTTATATGTGTGCAGGTATATCTGTAGGATAGATTTCCAGAAATACAGTTGCTGGGCAAGGATAATGAATTGGTAGTCATGATAAGCTATGTCTAGATTTCCTTCTATAAGGGTTATTATGGGTTGAATTGTGACCCATAAAATTCTTATGTTGAAGTCCTAAGCCCTAGTAACTCAGAATGTGGCTGCATTTGGAGATAGGGTCTTTAAAGAAGTAATTAAGTTGAAATAAGGTCATTAGGGTAGGTCATAATCCAATTTGACTGTTGTCCTTATAAAAAGAGATTAGGACACAGACACGTAAACAGGGAAGACTACGTGAAGACACATAGAGGAGATGTCCATCTATAAGCCACGGAGAAAGGCATCAGAAGAAACCAGTCCTGCGAACACCTTGATCTCAGACTTCTAGCTGGCAGAATGGTGAGAAAATAACTTTCTGTTGTTTAAGCCACTCGGTCTGTGATATTTTGTTGTGGCAGCCCCTACTAAACTAATAAGGGTTGTACCAATTTGCAGTTCCATTAGTAACGTATGAGAGTTACTCTTTTCTCTACAGGCTTGACAATGGAGTGTTGTATCAAACTTCTGGATGTTTGCCCAACTGATAGGTGGAAAAAAAATCCTGGTATAGTTTTAAATTTGAACTTTTCATATTATGAGAGAAGTCAAGTGTCTTTTCATATGTTTAAGGGCCATTACATTTTTTTTTCTTTGAGAAGAAGTCTTGCTGTCTCCCAGACTGGAGTGCAAGGGCATGATCTTGGCTCACTGCAACCTCCACCTCCTGGGTTCAAGTGATTCTCCTGCCTCCACCTCCTGAGTAGCTGGGAATACAGGTGTATGCCACAGCGCCCGGCTAATTTTTTTGTATTTTTAGTAAAGACAGGGTTTCACCATTTTGGCCAGGCTGGTCTGGAACACCTGACCTCAGGTGATCCACCCTCCTCAGCCTCCCAAAGTTCTGAGATTACAGGCATGAGCCACCACACCTCGCCCCAGTGCCATTATATTTCTATTAATTTCTTTTTTGTGGATTTCTTTTTCTGTGAAAGATGTGTTCATTTACTTCAACATCCCCATTTTATTTTTCTTATTTAAAACATTTGTATAAAGTTTAAGGAGTAAAAGTGCAATTTTGTTATCTGGATATATATTGAGTACTGGAGAAGTCAATGCTTTTATTGTGTCCATCACCCAAATAATGTACCGGTTAAGTAATTAATTGTAGTGGCTAAGCGATTTGTCACTATCCACCCCCTTCCCACCCTCTCACCTTTCTGACTCTCCAGTGTCTATCATTCCACCCTCTGTGTCTGTATGCACACATTATTTAGCTTATAAGTGAGAACATGTGGCATCTGACTTTCTGTTTCTGGGCTGTTTCACTTAAGATAGTGGCTTCCATTTCCATCCATGTTGCTGCAAGAGACACATTTCATTCTATTTTGTGGCTGAATAGTACTCCACTGTGTATACATACCACATTTTCTTTATCCAATCACCTGTTGATGAACATTTAGGTTGATTCCATATCTTTGCTATTGTGAATAGTGCTGCCATAAACAGATGAGTGCAGGAATCTTTTTAAAATATAATGATTTCAATTTCTTGGGATAGATACTCAGTAGTGGGATTGCTGGATTGAAGGGTAGTTCTATTTTTAGTTTTTTGAAAAATGTTCATACTGTTTTCCATAGTGGTTGTACTAGTTTACATTCCCTCCAACAGTGGACAAGCACTCCCTTTTCTCTGCATCCTCACTGACAACTGTGTTTTTTGACTTTTTAATGATAGCTATTCTGATTACTATAAGATGATAGCTCACTGTGGCTTTAACGTGCATTTATCTGATGATTAGTGATGTTGAGCATTTTTTCATATGCTAGTTGGCCTTTTATATGTTTTCTGTTGGAAAATGTCTATTCACATCCTTTCCCCACTTTTTAATGTTTTTTTTGTGTGTGTGTGTGAAATGGTTTGAGTTCCTTGTAAATTCTAAATATTAATCCCCTGTTGGATGCATAGTTTGCAAATATTTTCTCCCATTCTGTAGGTTGTCTGTTCATGCTGACAATTGTTTCTTTTTAGTTCTCCCTTCAAAAATATTGGTTTATTGTCTTTTCTCACAGATTTCTAGAAACTCTTTAAAAATTAGGAAAATTAGTATAGTCCTTTGGCTGTGATATGAGTTACAAATATTTTCCCTATTTGTCCTTGTCTTTTGACATTGCTTATGGTCTTATGGTGTGTGTGTGTGTGTGTGTGTGTGTGTGTGTGTGTTTGCCATGAGTTTTTCTTCTTTGTGTAGCACAATTTGTCAATCATTTTCTAAAATGGCCTCTGGATTTTGAGTCACAATTAGGAAGGCATTCACTTCAAGGCTTTTTTTAGTGCTTTTTTTTTTTTAAATTTAAATCTTTTATCTATTTGGATTTTATCCTGATGTGTGGTGTGAGGTATAGATTCCATTTAATCTTTTTTGAAATGGTTTCCAACTTGTCCTAATATTGATCAGAAAGTTTATTTCTACCTCCATTGATTTGAGAAGCTGCTTTTATCATATATTAAATTGTCTTATGCACTTGGGTCTATTTTGGGATTTTTATTCTCTTCCAGTTATGCACAAATATCACATTGTTTTAATATTTGAGGCTCTAGAGTATGTTTTAATATCCAGTAAGACTGCTCCACATCCCGTTACTCTTTTTTTTTACAGAATTTTCCTGACTATTCTTGTTTACTTATTTTTCCACATATGCTTATTCACTTCCAGGAAACAAATGTTGGCATATTTAGTGTGATATGTTAAAACTATAAATTTGCTTAGGGATAACTGATATCTCCCTGATGGTGCCTATTTATGGGACATGCTGTGTATGTTTATCTGTTCAGGTGTACTTTTATGTCCTCCTCTGAAATGTTGCTGTATTTAATATACATTTTTTTTTCAAAATATATATGTATTTTTATTTTGAATTTACAAAAAAATGCCACAAGGAATCATAATTATAGGCTTTGTTTATATGTATATATTCTTTTTTTTCCCCATTTATTTATTTTATTGCATTTTAGGTTTTGGGGTACATGTGAAGAACATGCAAAATTGTTGCATAGGTATACATTTTTATACATACACAAAATCAAAGAGTATAGATAGTACAATAAACTCACATACACTCCTTATTCAAAATTTTTATGTCAAAACCCTAACACCCAGTACATCAAAACATGACTGTATTTGGAGATTGGCTTTTAAAAAAGGCAATTATGTTAAAATGAGGCAACTAGGGTGGGCTTTAATCTAATCTGGCTTGTCTTCTTGTAAGAAGAGGCTATTAGGACAGAGAAACCTGTACACAGAGGAAAGACCACTGAGGACTCCGCAAGAAGGTGGCCTTCCATAAACCAAAGAGAGAGTCTTCAGGAGAAACTAAACTTGCTGACATCTTGATCTCAGACTTCCAGCCTCCAGGACTGTGAGAAACAGATTTCTGTTGTTTAAGCCACCCAGTCTGTGCTATTTTGTTACAGCACCTGGCTATAATTTAGATATGGTTTGTTTGTCCCCACGCAAACTAATGTTGAAATTTGATCCCCAACTTGGCAATATTGAGAGGTGGGGCCTACTGGGTTGTGTTTGGGTTTGGGGGGCAGATCTCCCATGAATGGGTTGGTGCTGTATTCAGGGTAATGAGTGCTTGTTGTCATGATACTGGATTAGTTCTTACGGGAATGGGTTATTTCCTGAGAGAACGGGTTGTTATAAAGCCAGGATGCCCTTCAGGATTTCCCCTGTCTTTGTATGTGCCCACTGCCCCTTTGACCTTCTCTGCCACATTGTAACATACATGAAAGAACTTGGCAGAAGCCAGAGTCATGCCCTTGAACTTCTCAGCCTGCAGAACATGAGCTAAGTGTATCTCTTTTCTTTATGAATTGCCCAGTCAGAGGTATTCTTTTATAGCAACACAAAATGAAGTAATACACACCCCTAGCAAGTTAATGCAAATAATATTAAGATTTTTCTATTTCATTCTCTATCTTTTCCTCTTTACCTCCTGCAAATGATTTTAAAGCAACTTCTAAGCATTATTTCATTTCACTCCCTAAATATCTTTAGTATGCGTTTCATTAAAATGTGGGAATTTTCTTGTATAACTCCAAAGCCGTTATCCCATATAACAAAAATATTAAACACTCTCTTATTATAATATACAGTTGACCCTTAAACAACATGAGTTTGAACTGCATGAGTCCACTTACACATCATTGTCTTCTGTCTCTGCCACCCCTGAGACAGCAAGACTGCCTCTCGCTCCTTCTCAGCCTATTCAACCTGAAGACAATGAGGATAAAGACCTTTATGATGATCAACTTTCACTTAATGAATAGTAAACATACTTTCTTTCTTATGATTTTCTTATAACATTTTTCTCCAGCTTACTTAATTGTAAGAATATAATACATATAACTTACAAAATATGTGTTAATCGACTATTTATGTTATTGCTAAAGCTTCCAGTCAACAGTAGGCTATTAGTAGTTAAGTTTTGGAGGAGTCAATGTTATATGCTAGTTTTCAATTGTGTGGGGGTCAGCACCCCAACCCTTGCATTGCTCAGGAGTCAACTGTGATACATACTCAGTTTCCCAAGTGTCTCAAAATTTTTTTTATATTTTTATGTTTCTTAACTATTAATTAGTTTGAATCAGGATCCAAACAAGGTCCACACATTACATTTCGTTGTTACATCCATTGATTCTTTTTGAATCTATAGCAATATCGCTTCCCCCCTTTTTATGCCCTAAGTAAATCAATTGAAGAAACTGGGTCAATTGTCCTCTGGAATGTTTCATGTTCTAGATTTGTCTGCTTGCTTCATTGTGTCATTTAATTTGTTCTTCTATTCCTCATATTTCTTGATAAGATTCACTTATTTGTTAAAGATATGTCATGGTTGGTGCTGGGTACTTCATATTGAATCAGAAGGCATATGTCTGGTTGTTTCATTTTTTGTGATTCTAAGATTGATCAGTGTGTTTAGGTGATGAATATCAAAGTGTTTGAAATTATTCCTCATAAAGGTTTGCAAATTTCTTATATATTCACTCCTATGTATGTAACCTTTTTGGCTGCTTTTTAAAGTGAAATCTTCCCTGCCATTATATCTTCTAATTGACAGTTTTTTGCATATGTGAAGGGAATTTATTTTTAGACATTAATTTTATATTTTACTAACCATGCTAAATTTTGTTAAATGTTTGCAGTAGTTCTTTACTTGATTCTTTGGTTTTCATGTAGAAGACAATTCTATTATATGTGAGTAAAAATGTTTTTATTGCTTCCTTTCCAATTCTAATAATAATAATTTTTTTCTATTGTCTAGTTGGGGTAGCTAATACCTTCAATGCAATGTTACATAATAGTGGCAAGAATGAGCATCCTTTTTTCCCTCTTGACTATAGTGGGAAAGTTCCAAGTACTTCCACATTAAGTAAAACAGTGGCTTTTGAAGGAAACCTTTAAAAAAGCACATTTAAACTTGATTAGGCAAAAAGCCCAAACACCACCATTTGTCTATATTGAGCCAACTTATTCTATATCACTAAATAAGCAGGCTGGTAAAATTAGACTTATGAAATGTTGTCAGCTGATGGACAAAGGTGCATACCTTTGCTAATGTGTTAACTGCTTACCTTACAGTCTCCACAACTTCAACTGGAGAGGCAACTGCAACGCTGGTAGAAAAAGCAGTAGCTCTGGTGACCAAAGAGTCTATTTGGAATCTAACCAGCATTGTGACCTGGGGCAGGTCACTTCAGCTCCCTGTGCTTCAGTTCTTGACTTATAAAGTAAGGCGACAATTCTTTTTTTTTTTTTTTTTTGAGATTGGCTTGCTCGGTCACCTCTGTCACCCACACTGGAGTTCAGTGGCAAAATCGTAGCTCACTGCAACCTCAAACTCCTAAGTGCAAGTGATCCTCCTGCCTTGACCTCCCAAAGTGCTTGGAGTACAGGCAGAATCCACCACATCTGGCCGACCATTCTACTTACTAGGGTTGTTGTGAGAAACAAAAGAGGTACATTGGTGAAATCATATACTTCAGTGCCTGGCACACAGTAGACACTCAACAAATGTTTGCTGAATATGTGAATATTAAGAAAATACACATGTATAAATCATATTTTTGTAAAAGTTTAAAATAGTAAATAAGTAAATGAAGAATGGATTATCTCTTTCCTCTCTCTTTTTCCACCTAGACTTTATTCTTTCAGATTTACTGGCCAAATTTTTACTAAATGGACTGTGATCCAAAACAGGAAACTGTCCTAAAGGGAATTTTTATATTCTACTTTAAAGTAAAAATCCAAAGTTGAGCTAACCCTTGGAAAAATTAGCCTGGCCAGCCTGTCTTCACTTAGTCTCTCCACATACAGGGAAGTGGAGCAGGAGACATGGGCAGGAGGCCAGAATAGCGGCACACAGAGATTGGGAAATGGATTCCAGGGTTTGTGAGCTGGATAGAAATAGAAGAGGGAGTCTACATAGATTTTACCATTATCCTTTAAAAATAAATAAAGTAAACAAAAGCTAAAAAGCACCACACAACTGGTTTTACCTAAGATTCAAAGAGTGGCCTGTGGTGTAACTTGAAAGATATAAGTTAAAAATCTTGATAGAAATTGTGTCCCCAGTTCCTGGCATCTCTTCATTAGTGTCTTACTCCTTTCAGGGTTAATCTGTTCATTTATAGGGTCCCTTATTAAACTGCCAACACTCTTGGATGTTAGTTAACTTTATTATTCAACAGTGAATTTAATATAATGTCAGAGCTTAAAGGGCCTTTCTTATGTGTATTGTTTTTTCATTTCATGTACCCCCATGAAAATAACTTTTTTACTGATTATGTGCAAAATAGGCCAGATGCAGTGGCTCACACTTATAATCCCAGTACTTTGGAAGACTGAAGCAGCAGGATCCCTTAAGCCCGGGAGTTTGAGACACTCTGGGAAACATAGTGAGATCCCATCTCTACAAAGAATGAAAAAAACTTAGCTATGTGTGGTGGCACATGCATGTGATCCTAGCTACTTGGTAGGCTGAGGTGATAAGGATCCCTTGAGCCGGGGAGGTCAAGGTTGCAGCGAGCTGTGATTGCACCACTGCACCCCAGCATGGGTGACACAGCAAGACCCTGTCTCAAAAAAAGAAAAAGAAAAGAAATTCAATTTTTAAAAAGTTTCATAACCCCAAAACACAAAGAAGAAATTAAGGTCACCTGAAATTAATTACACCACCTGAGATAACCACCGTTAACATCGTGGTAACATATATATATATATAACCATTATACACAGTCATGCACCACATAATGATGTCTCAGTCAATGACAGACCACATATACAACAATGGTCCCATAAGATTATAATATGGTATTTTTACTGTGCCTATGTTTTGATATGTTTAAATGCACAAATATTTACCGTTGTGTTACAGTTACCTACAGTATTCAGTACAGTAACATGCTGTAAAGGTTTGTCGCCTAGGAAAAATAAGCTATACTGTATAGCCTGCGTGTGTAGTAGGTTATATCATCTAGGTTTGTGTAAGTATATTCTATGATATTTGCACAATGACAAAATTGCCTAACTTCACATTTCTCAGAATGTATCCCCATTGTTAACTGACACACGACTATATATGTATATTTATTACATGTATACCGCTGTATACATGTAACTATTGGTAACCATCACACATATGTATGTATGTAATATTATATTTATATAATGGTAACCATTATATATATATATATATATATATATATTATGCATTACATGCTGTTTTATTATGAATGCCTCCTATGCCCCTTACACCTCTACAAGTTATGTTAATAATGTTATGTGTCTCCTTTCAAGTTCCATTCCATTCACAGGACCCTACGGCTTCTGTGGCAGTACCTCCCATTATAAAGGGACAGACAGAGTGCATGAGTAACTTGGGATCCAGTGCTACCGCCCCTACTTCTACTGGACCAGATTAGATTTTATTTTATTCTTTTTAAATATTAGAAAATCATGGAAAATACTTCTAAGAAAGGAATTTTTTTTTTTTAATTTGAAAACCACTGATCACCTGTGGTCAGTTCAACCTTCTGCATTTTAGAGATGAAAAAGCTGAGGGGGACAGACTTGCTCAAGGTCATTTACCAGAAAATAGAAGATTTTGCCTTTTTGCCACAGTCTACTATCTTCTTACAATTCATCATCTTTTCTTACTTATCCAAAGATTATGTGTGTTTCTCAAGACATTGCTGGTCTGTACAAAATGTAAAGATAACATAATAATTAATGGTAAAAGACTGATTATTTCTCTGTGAGATCAGAAAAAAAGACAGGTTGTTTGATCTCACCCCTCCTATGCAATTTATATAGGGGAGGTCCCAGGTCGTGCAGTAAGGCAAGAAAAAAACGAGAGCATACAGATTGGAAAGTCGTAGGTAAAATTACCCAATTTGCCAATGGCACGATTGTATGCATAAAAATGCTAAGGAATGTTTTTAAAAAGTTGTGAAAAGTAATAATTGAGTTTAGCAAAGCCAAAAGATGAAAGTCCTTGTAAAATATTTATTATAGGACAGGAGTTCTGGCATGACAGGAGGTTGAGAAATTCTCTCCTCAAAAAGCAACTATAAAGCTATACAAGATAGTGAAAAACAACCATTTCACCATTCTGGAATTCAAACAAAGGTACAAAAAAAAAAAAAACAAAAAACCAAACCTGAGAAGTATTTATTTGTGAACACTACTGAACTTTGCACAAGAGCAGCATGTTTCTGGTATTTTTGCCTGGGGATAGTTCTAGACACCATCTACCAGCTCTGTATGTGGTGTAATGAAACCAAGGTGAGGAAGGCTATGCAAACCAGCAGTTTGGATGCCTCCGTGGGAGGGGCTCACTTGATTGGCAGCATTCATAGCGAAAGTGGCAAACTAGGTGACAAGTGAATGGGAAGAGCTAACGGCTCCATTAGCCTGAGGTTGTGTGCCTATTTTGGGCAAGCAAGAGACCAGCAGACTAGCTAGGAATGTAACAAGGTGTTTGGGGAGGTGACAAACATAGGGTGCTGATATGTATTTCACATATCCTGGCTTAATAAGAAGATGTGCACATGTGCAGTGGAGATTGGATTAGACTTAAGCCACCCACACATACCTGGTTGATGGAGACAGCAAACACTCCCAGAGGAGTCATGAAAATGCTTGGCAAAAAGCAAAAACTTTGGAAGACTTGAAAACAGTCTGAAGTTTAAATGTTTTCCTAGCACACACAGAGATCCATCAGCAAAGAGAGAAAATCTTTCCGGCATAAGATGTTTGAATGCAACTACTGACTAATATTTGGCTTATCAGAAGCTATGAAGGTCCAGTGATCATCCTTAAATATCCATATTTTAAAATAAAAACAAGGGGGAAAACTAAATAAAGACGTCAGTGGCTGCACATCACTGAGGCGACAGATTGTAAAGATTTAGCCCACTCAACAAAGAAACAAAACAGAACAGAACTACAATAACCTGGGGCTGGTCAGAATTCAGAAGTGCTAGATTATATTATCCAAAATATTCAATATTCAACAACAAAATTATAAGACATGCATAAAAACAAGAAACTGTGACCTACACTTGATGAGGGAGGAATCCATTAATAGAAACTGTTTATGAATATTCCCAGGTGTTAAATTTAGCAGAGAAGACTTAAAGGCAGCCATCATGAATATGTTTAAAGAACTAAAGTAAATAACAAGTTTAAAAAATTAAAGGAAAGTATGATGGTGATGACATATAGAATAGAGATAATTTATACAAAAGAGCTACATGCAAAATTTGGGAAATGAAAAGTAAAATAACTGCAATGAAAAGTTTTCTTTAGAGGTTCAGTAGTAGATTTGAGCTGGCAGAAGAAACAATCAGAAGACAGAACAATAGAGAAGATACAATCTGAAGAACAGAAATAAAAAAGAATAAAGAAAAATGAACAGAGCCTTAGAGGCTTGTGAAAAACCATAAAATCTACTAACATACGTGTAATGGAAGTCCTAGAAGAGAGGATAAAGGAACATAAAACATATTTTAAGAAATAATGGCTGAAATTTTCCCAAATTTGATTTAAAAATTAATCTATTCATCCAAGAAACTCAGTGATACCTCCAACCACCATCAGAATAAACACAGAAATCCACACCTAAGAATAACCTGAGCAAACTATCAAAAACCATAAAAATATAAAATTTTGAAATAAAAGCAGCAAGAAAAACAACAGGTGCATAAGAGCAATATGATTAATGGTTGACCTCATACCAGAAATGATATAGACCAGGAGGTAATGAGATAACATATTCAAAATGAGTGAATAAAGGAGAGAGAGACTCTTAATCAACTATTGTACATCCAAGAAAAGTATCCTTAGAAAATGAAGGTAGAGCAAGGGCATTCTCAAATAAACAAAAACTGGGAGAATTTGTTGGTCGCTATCCTACCTAAAAGGAAATTCTAAAGGAAACCTCTAGGCTGAAAGAAAATGACAGCAGATGAGAACTTGAATTTCCAGGGAAAAATAAAGAGTTATGGAAATGGTATACCTGTAGGTAAATACCAAAGTTTCTAAAAATATATTACTTCTGACTTCCTCTCAACTTTTTAAAAAGACATGCAATTGTACAAACTAATAAATGCAACACTATATCATTGGGTTTATAACATATATTGATACACTATATAACAGTAGTAGCAAAAGGTAGGAGGAAGAAAAAGAGACATTGAAGTAAAATTTTATACTTTACTAAAATTAAGTTAGCATTATTCCGAAGTCAACTGTAATAAGCTAAGATGTATATTGTAAATTCAAGAGCATTAAAAGAAAATAATTGAAAATATGATAAATAACAAAGCAACAGATAAATTAAAATTATACACTAACATATTTATTTCACCTAGAAAAGGCAAATGAAGGGCAACATATGCATAAATAAAATGAAACAGATGAAAAACATATGACAAAATTGCAGACATAAGTCCAACCATATTAACGTTTATTAAATGTGCATGAAATAAACATCCCTTTCAAAAGTCAGAGATTATCAGCCAAGATAAACAAAAGCAAGCTCCAATTATACCCTGTCTAGAAGAGACACAACTTAGAGTCAAATAAATACATAGGTTGAAAGTTTGTGAAATGATGGAAAAAAATTATCCCACATAAATAGAAACCATAAAAATGAAATTGGCTTTATTAATGTCATAAAAAGACTTTAAGACAAGAAATGTTACTAGAAACAAAGAGAGACCATTAATATGATTAAAAGGTAGATCCATTTGGAAGATATTACGAGTATAAACATATATGCACTTAGCAACAGGACCTCAAAATATATGAGGCAAAACCTGACAGAACTAAAAGGTGGAATAGGCAAATAGCAATGATAGGTATTTCAATATCCCACTGCCCATAACTTATAGAAAATAAGCAAAGATACACAGACGTGTACATCACTGTTTTTTTTTTTTTTTTTTTGAGACAGAGTCTTGCCAGGCTGGAATGCAGTGGCGCGATCCCAGCTAACTGCAACCTCCGCCTCCTGGGTTCAAGCAATTCTCCTCCCTCAGCCTCCCGAGTAGCTGGGACTACAGGTGAGTGCCACCACGCCCAGCTAATTTTTGTATTTTTTTAGTAGAGACAGGGTTTCACCATGTTGGCCAGGATGCTCTCGATCTCTTGACCTTGTGATCCACCCACCTTGGCCTTAACCAACTTGTCTTAATTACCATTTTTGGAATGTTCCACCCAATGACTATGGAATACACATTCTTTTAAGTGCATATAGAACATATTCTAGGATACAGCATGCACTGGGTCAGAAAAAAGTCTCGGTAAGGTGAAAAAGATTGCAATTATAAAAGGGTAAAAAGGAATGAGCAAAGTCTCCAAGAAGTATGGGACTATGTGAAAAGACCTAATCTATGTTTGATAGATGTACCTGAATGTGACTAAGAGAATGAATCCAAGCTGGAAAATACTCTTCAGGATATTATCCAGGAAAACTTCCCCAACCTAGCAAGGAAAGACAATATTCAACTCCAGGTAATACAGAGAACACCACAAAGATATTCCTCAAGAAGAGCAACCCCAAGGCACATAATCGTCAGATTCACCAGGGTTGAAATGAAGGAGAAAATGATAAGGGCAGCCAGAGAGAAAGATCCGGTTACCCAAAAAGGGAAGCCTATCAGACTCAAAGCAGATCTCTCAGCAGGAACCCTACAAGCCAGAAGAGAGTGGGGGCCAATATTCAACATTCTTATAAAAAAGAATTTTCAACCCAGAATTTCATATCCAGCCAAATTAAGCTTCATAAGTGAAGGAAAAATAAAATCTTTTGTGAACAAGGCAAGTACTCAGAGATTTCATCACCACCAGGCCTGCTTTACAAGAGCTTCTGAAAGAAGCACTACACATAGAAAGGAACAACCAGTATCAGCCATTCCAAAAATATACCAAAAGGTAAAAAGCATCCACATAATGAAGAATCTACATCAACTAATGGGCAAAACAGCCAGCTAGCATTAAATGGCAGTATTAAACTCACATACATTAATATTAATCTTAAATTTAAATCGACTAAATGCCCCAATCAAAAGACACAGACAGGCAAATTGGATAAAAAGCCAAAACCCATGGGTATGCTGCATCCAGACCCATCTCACATGCAAGGATACACAAAGACTCAAAACAAAGGGATGGAGGAAGATATACCAACCAAATGAAGAGCAAAAAAAAAAAAAAAGAAGGAGTTGCAATTCTCATCTCTGATAAAATAGACTTTAAAGCAACAAAGATCATAAGAGACAAAGAAGGACATTACATAATGGTAAAAGGATCAATGCAACAAGAAGAGCTAACGATCCTAAATATATACACACCCAATACAGAAGCACCCAGACACATAAGGCAAGTTCTTAATGACTTACAAAGAGACTTAGACTCCCACACAATAATAGTGGGAGACTTTAACATCACATTGTCAATATTAGACATATCAACAAGACAGAAAATTAACAAAGATATCCAGGACTTGAACTCAGACCTGGAACAAGTAAACTTAATAAACATTTACAGAACTCTCCACCCCAAATCCACAAAACATACATTCTTCTCAGTACCACATCACACCTACTCTAAAAGTGACTACATAATTGGAAGTAAATCACTCCTCAGTAATTGCATAGCATTTCACAGGTTTAAATGAAATATTGGTTGGCTGCTTGTTTGTTATTTTCCTCCCTTATTCCTTCCTGTCTCCATTGTTAAGCACAATTATTGGCATAAAAGAGGTTTTTAATACCAAAAAAAAGATTGCAATTATTTAAATATGTTCTATGAGTGCAAAAGAATTAATTTAGAGATCCACATCAGAAAGGAAACTGGGAAAAACTCATATATTTGAAAATTAGATAAAACACTTCGGTGAATTGAAGGGAAAAATTGTCTCAATAAAACAAGTTTCAATAAAATTGGAAAGATTGTCATTATTTAAATATGTTATATTAGCACAATATAATTAATTTAGAGATCCACATCAGAAAGTAACCTGGGAAAAGCCCAAATATCTGACAATTAATAAAACACTTCTATGGATCAAAGGGAGAAGTCAAAAGAGCAATTAAAAATATTTTTATTTTAGAGACAACACCAGGAGTTGATTGAAGCTAGAAGACTGACAAGGCAGGACTAGAAAAGGGAACCACTGAGAGGAGGGGTCAGAGGACCTGACCACTGATTGCTAATCTAAGGCTACATGCCCAGGAAAGAGGAGGGGCGTGGAAGAGGCTCCTTGGAAGATTTTTTCTAATTTGTCCTATCTCTATTTGTTCAATGGAGTAAATCCTTATGACAAACATAGGAGATACAGAAAGTTTTTGAGAATTTTATGCAAGCAAAAATGCTGCCATCTTGTACTGAAAAGGACAAAGAGGGTATTAAATGAAAAAAACAGCTGACAGAGCCCCCAAATTCTACATGCAAGAAACAGGCTAACCAAAGTACCAACCTGCAAACGTGCTGCACTTCATGAAAAAGAAAGGATGACTCAGAGCGTGGAAGCATGAACCCAGACTGCAGAACTGCTTGCCCACTGGGTGAAATCACTGGTTGCAGAGAATTGTTTCCAGGTCTTGAAAACAAATCAAGTTTGCCTTCATTAATTTTGAAATCCTTGAGACAAGTGACTCCTTTTTAACTTCATTTTTCTCTTTTTGGACAGGAATGTATATGACGATTATCCCATACCATCATAATATTTTGGCAGCCAGTATTTTTACAGGTCCACAGATTGAAGAGGAATTGTGTCCTGGGATGGATTATACCCAGAGCCTCATCTATACTTGATGTAGATTGTTAAAGTGATGAGATTTGGGACTTTTGAGCTGATAAGATTTAGATGTTCTTTAACTCAGAGTTAATAGTGCAATGGGATAAGACATTTGAAGACTTTGGGATGGGGTGAATGTATTTTACATGTAAGATAAACATTTACCTTTCAGGGGGTCAGATGGCATGTTGTGGTAGGCAGAATGATGGTTCCCCCCAAAATCCATATTTTAATTTCCAAAACCTGTGAATATGTTACATCACACGTCAAAGCGAAATTGACGTTGCAGATATAATTAAGGTTGCTACTCAGGTGAGAATAAAATCAAGGGATTTTGCCAGATTATCCAGGAAGGCCCAATATAATCAAAAGCATCCTTAAAAATGGAAGAGGAAGACAAAAGAGAGAGGAATCAGAATGATGCCATATGAGATGGATTGGGCCTGTCTTTGCTGGCTTTGAAAGATGGAGGATGAAGAACATGGACCAGGAAATGCAGGCAGCCTCTGGAAGGCATGAAAGGCAAGGAAATAGATTCTCCCATAGAGCCTTGAGAAAGGAATCCAGCTTTGCTAACATCCTAATTTTCATCCATTGAAACCTATGTTGGACTTCTAATATACAGAACCGTAAAATAAGAGGTTGGAACAGACTGGAGGGCTCAGAAGAATACAGAAAATGTGGGAAAGTTTGGAACTTCCTTGAGACTTATTGAATGGCTGTGACCAAAATGCTGATAGCGATATGGATAATAAAGCCCAGGCCAATGTGGCCTCAGATGGAAAAGAGGAACTTGGTGGGAACTGAAACAAAGGTGACTCTTGTTTCGGTAAAGGGACTGGTGGCATTTTGGCTCTTCCCTAGAGATTTGTGGAACCTTGAACTTGAGGGAGAACATTTAGGGTATCTAGCAGAAGAAATTTCTAAGCAGCAAAGCATTCAAGAAGTGACTTAGGTGCTGTTAAAAGCAGTCAGTTTTAACAGGGAGCACAAAAGTTTGAAAAATTTGCAGCCTGGCAATGTGATAGAAAAAAATCCCATTTTTAAGGAGAAATTCAAGCCAGCTGCAGAAACTTGCACAAGTAATGAGGAGCCAAATGTTAATCCTCAAGATAGTGGAGAAAATGTCTCTAGGGCATATTAGAGGTCTTCATGGCAGCCCCTGCCATCACAAGCCCAGAGTCCTAGGAGGATAAAGTGGTTTTGTGGGCCGGGCCGGGGGTCCTCGAGCTGTGTGCAGCCTAGGGACTTGGTACCCTGCATCCCAGCTGCTCCAGCCATGGCTGTAAAGGGCCAATGTAGAGCTCAGGCCCTGGCTTCAGATGGTACAAGCCACAAGCCTTGGGAGCTTCCACATGGTGTTGAGCCTGCTGGTGCACAGAAGTCAAGATGGGGTTTGGGAACCTCCACCTAGATTTCAGAAGCTATATGGAAATACCTGGATCCCCAGGCAGAAGTTTGCTGTAGGGGCAGGTCTCTCATGGAAAACCACTGCTAAGGCAGAGTGGAAGGGAAATATAGGGTCAGAGGCCCCACACAGAGTCCCTACTGGGGCAGCACCTAGTTGAGCTGTGAGAACAAGGCCATCATCCTCCAGACCCCAAAATGTTAGATTCACTAACAGCTTGCACCATAAACCTGGAAAAACTGCAGACACTCAATGCCAGCCCACGAAAGTAGCCAGGAGGGAGGCTGTACCCTGTAAAGTCGCAGGGGTGGAGCGGCCCAAGACCATGGGAACCCATCTGTTTATTAGCGTGGCCTGAATGTGAGACATGGAGTCAAATGAGATCATTTTTGAGCTTTAAGATTTGACTGCCTTACTGGATTTGGGACTTGCATGAGCCCTGTAGCTTCCTTTTTTTGGCGAATTTCTCCCGTTTGGAACGGTTGTATTTACTCAATGTCTTTACCTCCATTGTATCTAGGAAATAACTAGCTTGCTTTCGATTTTATAGAATTATAGGCAGAAGGGACTTGACTTGTCTCAGAGCAGACTTTGGACTATGGACTTTTGAGTTAATGCTGAAATGAGTTAAGACTTTGAGGGACTCTTGGCAAGGCATGATTGGTTTTGGAATGTGAGGATATGAGATTTCGCAGGGGCAGGGTCAGAATGATATGGTTTGGCTCTGTGTCCCCACCTAATTCTCATCTTCAATTGTACTCCCATAATTCCCACGTGTTGTGGGAAGGACCTGGTGAAAGATAATTGAATCATGGGAGCAGTTTCTCCCATACTGTTCTCATGGTAGTGAATAAGTTTCATAAGATCTGAGGCTTTATCATGGGTTTCCACTTTTGTGTCTTCCTTATTTTCTCTTTGCCTGCTGGCATCCATGTATGATGTGACTTGCTCCTCCTTGCCTTCCACCATGATTGTGAGGCTTCCCCAGCCATATGGAACTATAAGTCCAATTAAACCTCTTTCTTTTGTAAATTTCCCAGTCTCAGGTTTGTCTTTATCAGCAGCATGAAAGCAGACTAATATAAGGTCACAAAAGCATAAATTATTAAAGGAAAATACAAATAATTTAAGACAACTATAAAATTTTTTCGAAAAATACCATTTAAAAGGTAAAAGACAAGCATCAGACTGGGAGAAAATATTTGCAACACATATCTCACAAAGGGCCCGTATCCAAAATATATAAACAACGCTTACAATGGAATGACAGGAAGACAAATCAATAAAATATAGGCAAAATATTTGAACATGGAATTTACAACAAATATACAAATGACCATAAGTGCATTAAAAGATGTTGAACATCATCTAATCATCAGGAAAATGCAAATGAAAAAATGCAATATGGTATTGGCTAGAAAAATGGATCTCTACTTTTTCATATGTTTTCCATAAGCCTCTTACTTGATGTGATACCTACAATATGGTGTTTTAGATCCACTAGAATGAGTAAAACTATAAACACTGGCCCTACTAAGTGCCATCAAGGATGTAGAGCAGCTGGAAGTCTCACACATTTCTCATACAATTCATACATTGGAATATTAAGTGAAACAACTACTTCCAAAAATTCAGCAGCTTTTATAAGGTTAAACCTATATGCAACCCAGAAATTCTAATTCTAGGAATTTACACAAGATAATTTCCACACAGAGATCATATATGGAAGTACATAGTATCTTTAGTGAAAATAGCTACAAACTAGGAAAAAGAAATTCCCAAATGTTCATTAACTGATGAATGGATAAAGCAATTGTGGTATGTCCATACAAGAGAATACTACTCAGCAGGGTAAAGAAATCAACTACTGATATAAGCAATAGTATGAATGAATCTTAAAAATGTTATTCTGATTTTAAAAGGCTAACAAAAAAGAGTACACATTGTATGATTTCATTTACAACAAAATTTCTACAACATTAATTTAGTCAAAACAAAATATTCATTGTCTGGGGTTAGCATTGAGGAGTACTAAACACAGAGAGGGAGGCACAAAGGAACAATTTGAGGTGATGAAAATATTCCATATATTTATTGTGCTGGTGGCTATATATTTGTGAAAAGACATCAAACTGCACTCTTAGAATTAGTCTATTTTTCTACATGTATATTATACCTCAATAAAGGTTTTTTTTTTTTTTAATTGCTGGAATAAAAGAAGCCAAGTGTTTCCATTGCTCAACACTCTTTTTACCATTCTACTTTCATTTCTCTTATCTGCCTCTATTTCAAAGCAGCAGTCAAGAGATTTTGAATTTTAGCTAAAATTACATCGAGTCAGAGCCTTATGGAAAACATGAAAAAGTAGAAATCCATTTTCTAGCCAAAGCCATTATGGTAATGTACTAGTCCAGGAATCAAGAAATGTGATGAATCAGTTAATATGTCTTTGGTTGCAAGCAATAAGGGGTATTTATTAGTTCCTTTATCAGGAAAAGTCTAGAGGTGATATAGATATCAAACAATATTTGACAAAGTGTCTTGGGCAGCAAAGATCTAGTTTCTCGCTTTCCATAACTTGTCATTTTCAATGGTGTTGATGTCACTTTTAGCAGACTCTCCTATTATATTCCTCAGGTGGCTGCCAGCAGCCCCTGGGGATACAGGCTTTGTCATTCACACCCAAGAGGGAAGAGCTTGTTTCCTCTAATATTTTAAATGAAAGTTTTGTGTTTTTTGGCCTTATTGTTCTGAATTGGGTCATGTGTTCATCTCTGAACCAATTACTGAAGTTAGAGGGATGGAATATACTGATTAATTTGAGCCTATCCATGGCGACCCCAAGTATATAAGTAGGTCCTATTTGGTAGAGGGTAGGGAGTAATAGATGCTATCGAGGCAACAAATGAATATCCACAGCATCTGATTTCTAGTCCTGATAATATTGCTTATCAAGCTGGTGGCTTTTGATGGATTGCTCTCTTAGCCTGTTCTCTTACCTGTAAAATAGGAACAATAAGGTCTGAGCAGAAAACATTGTCAGTGCTCTACCTAGATCTCCTCAGATACCAATTACTGCTTTATGCACCCACCTTCCCAGCTTCTGTTTGTTTTGCTTTTTAAAAAAAAAAAAAAAACTTTATATTTTTAAGAGCAACAACAAAATTGACAGGAAGGTACAGAGATTTCCCATATATACTCTACCTCAGTGGTCCCCAACAACCCAGGCTGTGAACTGGTACAGTCCTGATTCCTACTGTGGCCTGTTAGGAACCAGGTCACACAGCAGGAGGTGAGCAGCAGAGCGAGCGGGCATTACCACCTGAGATCTGCCTCCTGTCAGATCAGCAGCAGCATTAGATTCTCATGGGAGTACAAATCTTATTGTGAACTGTACATGCTGGGGATTTAGATTGTGTGCTCCTTACGAGAATCTAATGCCTGATGATCTGAGATGGAAGAGTTTCATCCTGAAACTATCCCCAACCTGATCCCCTCCTCGAAAAAATTGTCTTCCATGAAACCAGCCACTGATGCCAAAGAGATTGAGGACTGTTGCTCTACCCTCCACACACATTGCTTTCCCCATTATCAACATCCCCCATTATCAACATGCTAAATGTACACCTGAGTGGTGCATTTATTGTAAGTAATGAACCTGCGTTTTAATTATTCAAGGTCCATTGTTTACACCAGGGTTCACACTTTGACTTATATCCATTTTTATAGTATCATACAAAATCCTCTGTGATTCACCTATTCATCCCCCACCAACACCTGGCAACCAATGATGTTTTTACTGTCTCCTTAATTTTGCCTTGTACAGAATGTCATAAAAATGGAAGGGGGACTGTTGGGAAGGCACAATTGGTTTTGGAATGTGAGGACATGAGATTTTTCAGGGGCCAGGCGCGGAATGATATGGTTTGGCTCTGTGTCCCCACCTAAATCTCATCTTCAATTGTACTCCCATAGTTTCCACGTGTTGTGAGAGGGACCTGTATGAAGAACTTTTAGAATTTTCTTCTGAAACTTTCAATTTCAGAAGAATTTGACTTTTTTCACTTAGTAATATGCATTTAAAGTTCTTTCATGTGCACTCATGGCTTGACAGCTCATTTCTTTTTAGCACTGCATAATATTCTATCATCTACATGTAACACCATTTATGTATTCATTTATCTATTGAAGGACATTTTGCTTGCTTCCACGTTTTAGCAATTATTCATAAAGCTGTTGCAAACATTCCTGTGTAGGTTTTTATGTGGATATACATTTTCAACTTATTTGGGTGGGTAAATACCAAAGAGTGGCTGGGCATGAGGTTTATACATGTAATCCCAACATTCTGGGAGGCTGAGGTAAGAGGATTACTTGAGCCTAGGAGTTTGAGATCAACCTGGACAACTTAGTGAGACTCCATCTCTACAACAATTCAAAATTAGCCAATCATGGTAGTTCATGCCTGTGGTCCTAGTTACTTGGGAGGTTGAGGTGGGAGGATCACTTGAGCTCAGGACTTTGAGGCTGCAGTGAGCCCTGATTGCACCACTGCCCTCCATCCTGAGTGACAGAGTGAGACTCTCTCAAAAACAAACAAACAAAAAACAGGAAACAAAAAACAAAGAGAATAATTATTGGATCGTATGGTGAGAATATGTTTAGTTTTGTAGGAAACTGTCAAACTGTCTTCTAATGTGTTTTGTTTTGTTTCGTTTTTAGTGGCCAACACTTGCAACTCTTTTAAAAGGCCTGCCCTCGAGTGTTTGGAGCCAGTTTTCCCAAAAGCCCCGGAAACCAGAAGAACCACGGAGTTTACATCCTTACAGGACAGCCTTCGGCCAATTACTGAGAGGTGCAGGAGTATAAAAGTCCAACTGTGATGTATAATTTTACATGCCAGAACTCCCCTGAAAGATAAGGGTAAGGCTGGGACTTAGTCTGAAATTACACCTTTCTTTCTTCCTTTTTGTATCCTACTTTCTCCACTCCCTTACTCAGTTCTTCCAGGAACAATTGCTTAATAAACCACGTGCATGCCACTCTTCATCTCAGGGTCTGCTAGTAGGGAATTCACCACAAAATACCCTGGTTGCTTACCTCTCAGGTAGTTATCAATATAAGTCACGAAAGTGAAGGTGGGATTTTGGTAGGTTATGGGTCCTCCCGTGATAATCCTTTCTGTTTCCTTCTTCAAGGATAAATTCCACATAGGAATGACTTTCGAGATCCATATGGAACCACCTGGCTAGAAGTGAATCTCTGCCCCTGTTTAGAGTTGGAGAAACTCCCACTCTTTTTTGTTTTTTTGAGATGGAGTTTCACTCTGTTGCCCAGGCTCGAGTGCAATGGGGCAATCTCAGCTCTTGGCTCACTTCAACCTCCACCTCCAGGGTTCAAGTAATTCTTCTGCCTCAGCCTCCCAAGTAGCTGGGATTACAGATGCCTGCCACCACACCTGGCTACTTTTTTGTTTTTTTATTTTTGATTTTTTTTTTGTATTTTCAGCAGAGTTGTGGTTTCTCCATGTTGGCCAGGCTGCTTTGGAACTCCTGACCTCAAGTAATCTGCCTGTCTTGGCCTCGCAAAGTGCTACGATTACAGGCATGAGCCACCACATCCAGCCTGCCACTGTTTTTAATCCACTGTTTCTTTCCAGTCATCATCACCCCATGAATGCCAATACTTATAACTGCTATATATTGAACTCCTTCTATATCAGAAGTTTTGAATATGTTATTACATTTAGTCTTCACGACAGTTTCCTGATGTAGGAATTCATATTATCATCCCCATTTTACAAATGAGGAAATGGAGGTCCAGAAAAAAAATTAAGTATTGGCAAATGACAGGGCTGGGATTCTAGTCTGGGTCACACATGAATGATTCCAGAGCCCAGCTCCTGATCACTAAATTATATTGACTCTCATTTTTTAGCTGTCTCTCAGGGAACCCAGCAATCCTGATTTCCCCACTCTTCTTTGTGTGCACCAGAATTTTATCACTTGAAATATGTCTCCATTAGATCCCGACATTTGCCCCTGAACTAATATCTCTGAATTTCTGTGTATTCATCTTTGATCTTTGCTTTGAGCCTTCCACATAGAGCAGTTTATCTTTAAATAATTGTCTGGAACTTCCAGAGAAAGAAGAGAGAGAAGATGAGCTTTTGATGAGCCTTCTCTATGTGCTATTTTGTTAATCAGTTAATCAGTTCATTTAATTTCCACACAAACCAATGATAGGGGTACTATTTTTATCAGATAATGACTAATGATTGTTTTGCAGATGGCAAAACTGAAGCTTAGGGAGGTCTTACCCAACAGGTCACTCAATCAATAACTGGCCAACCTGGAATTTGGGGCCTGGAGACTCCAAAGTCTGTGTTTGTTCTTTTCCATCAAGCTGCCAGTTAGTTTTAATTATTCAAGTCTCAAATTTGACTTGCTGGCTACAGAGCTAGATATGTTGTTTCTGTTCTTGCTGACACACTATTATTGAAGAGGATGTTTGCTCAATCATGGCACATATTTGTTTTGCACCAGGTGCTCAGTCTGATTTTTTGCAAGCTGTCTTATCTGCCCGGAGGTGTTTGAGAAGGTGGGAAAGGAGCTATAAAACCAAAGTCACACTGCCTGGTGTCTCTGCTCCCTGCACAGCCAATTCCCCATTACATATCTGGCCTTCTTAGGAAGGATCTTAGGAGGCAAGAGAAATGACAAGATAGGTGAGTGATCAGAGAAGGCGTAATTCTTTTCCCAGGCTGAAGTTTTTATTCCCACAGCAACATCATGCCTCTCAACTTTCTGGGGTTTCTGGATAGGTAAAAGGCACTAGGGTTTTCTTAGGTGCTTATTATGTGCTAGCCTTTCTTTTTATTTCATTTTATTTGTGTTTTAGAGTAGATGTGCAGGTTTGTTACATAGGCAAACATGTGCCATGGTGATTTGCTGCACAAATAAACCCATCACCTAGGTATTAAGCTCAGCAGAGCCTTTCTTATATGCTGTTTATCCATCATTTGATCAAAATTATCTGTTGAGTCCTGTTAATCAGGGCATTGTTGTAGACACTGGGAATGCAGTAGTGAACAAAACAGGCAACATACCTGCTATCTGAGAGTTTACATTCTAGTAGGAACCAAATAGAGTCTTCCTCCTCTTCCTCCAGCTCCAGTCCCAGCTTCAACCTCTGCATCTTTTATTTATTTACTATATTGGGGTTCCAAGTGAAATTTCATTTGAAAAAAAAATCCTGCTCCCTAGAAAATAATGAAATCTGAGAAAATCACTCAAAAGAAATGAGATAAATAGATCTAAACTAGATCCACAATTCAAACATAATCCTTTGGATCTTTACGTCTTTTGTTGCATATTAAATAAATGCTTTTTGCGAGGGAGAACATCATTCTAAATACGAATTACATCTGAGTAAGGACTTTGGGCTTAGATAGCAAGAGACTTGCACTCCTTTATTGTCAGGACTGCAATAAAGCCCCAAATAAATTTTAAAAAAGTTCTATATTAAAGTTACTAAGTGAGAGTTATTTACAGCAAGATTACTTTCTCATTTAATTTTTATTGCAACTGCATAAAGAAAGTACTATGATTATCTGATCCTGCAGATAAAGAAACTAAAAGTCACAAGCAGGGCTTGAGTCTACGCAGCCAGTATTTGGAAAAATTGGGATTTG
This sequence comes from Sapajus apella, assembly GCF_009761245.1. Taxonomy (NCBI): domain Eukaryota; kingdom Metazoa; phylum Chordata; class Mammalia; order Primates; family Cebidae; genus Sapajus; species Sapajus apella. Next base: position 2,691,438 of record NW_022437055.1, read on the forward strand.
AATCTTAATCCATTTATTTCTAAAGCCCAGGTATTTTTTTTTTACTTGAGCAGATACTCTCTTTTAAGTCTAAACACGTCTGTGTTTTTGCTCCCTACATTGCTCCTAATTAAAGGCAATATTTAATATACTTCACTAATACTTTAGCTAAAGAGCAAGAGCACTGTGGATTCACTGCATGTGTCTGGGCTGGGCTGCCCATGGAGTCATTTGACTTGAGGCCCCTGGGATTGACCATGCCAGGGAGCGCCTATATTTGAAGGAAGTCAGTCCTGCCTCCTGTCAGATTCCAGAGATTTAATTTCAAAAATGTGTGAAGGAAGGGACAGCAATGTATTAGTTCCTTTTCACTGCTTGAAAATGATCTGTGGTCCCTCTACAAGCAATCCAGGTTCACAGGGGTACAATGACACTTTGTAGGAGAAGGGGTGTTGGGGGGCACATTGCACTGCTGAGAAAAGCCAATCAAACAGTATATATCCAACTGACTGTGTACCAATATTTCAACTTTGAAGCGTGAAGCATAGTACGTTCTCTCTTATTTGCCCTCCAACTCTGGCTTCCTCAAACCCCAATCCCAAAGTCAGTATGCAGCTGCAATATTCTGCAAGTCATGGATGCCCTCAATTGGTAAAACACAGCTAGGTCTTTGAGAGCAGATACAGTGGAATCCACCAGATGGTGATATTTCCAAACAAGGTGATGTGGAGCATGACTTTGAACTGTCTGGGAGGTCTGAAGTGTTTACTGATGCCAAACTAAAAGAACGTTTCAGATGTTGGTTCAGCAGTCAGAGGGCACCTCTAAAACCCATGTAGATGATGGGTCTATGCAGATGAAAAGAACAATCTGGTACAGGCTGTTTAATAACAGAAATCAATCATTAATTCTCAAGGCAAGGAACCCTTTAGTTGGCCAAGGACTAAACCCACCCTCCCTGAGGGCCCCCAATACTTTATGTCTTAGAGAAAGAGATACATGACTAAAAACTAGGGCTGATGTCAGAGATTGCAGAAAGGAAGCAAGTTCCAGCGTCTATTAAGATCAGCCCAGATGAGGCCCCATGTCCCGCATGATCTATATCAGTGGTTGGCAAACTTTCAGAAAAGGCAGGCCACAGCTTTATTTAGCCCCTCTAATTTAAGGTTGTGCATGCCAGGAATAATTTGAGCATTTGAGGTCTCTCAACTCAACCCTTCACATATGTACAGGAAATATGATTTCTTAAGTATTCAAGAACTTTCTTTTAAAATTCAACTGCAAAGGTAGGTTTGGTCAATTTTGTATGATCCCTGCCTTGACTTTTCTTCACAGAATATCCTCGTGGATGCCTTCACCTGCCTCAACAAAATGTAGCCCCAGCAGTTACCTTCCCCCTGGTTTATGCCACTCTGCCCTGCAATTTCCCAGGGATTAGAGGATTTATGTTCAAAGGCGAACCCCCTGGTATTCTCTTTTCCATGGCCCCCAAGGCCCTTGTCTATCAATTGTAGAGCACGCACAGTTCCTTCCCTGTAAGCAGCCTCAATTCCTGCTAGGAATGTTGTGCAGCAGGCTAAGCACCTCAGCCCTAGCAGAGACCACTGAAGCACCTGGGCTCTCTCACCCTGCTCCTTGTTGCTTTAGCCCTCTTCCCCAGGCTAATTTACTCAATCTCCATGCCACTGCTTAAATGCCACTGCTGCATAAATGTCTTTCCTGATTTGCTGAATTAGATTTCCCTTTTATCCAGACTCATAATCCCCTTTGTAGCACTAATCACAATTCTAAGTTTAAAATTGTTTAAATATGGTTTCATGTCCTCTGTACAGGACTTTAAGATCCATGAGGACAGGGGAAATGTTTATTTTATTCACCATTGTATCCTCAGTAGGTAATAAAATTAATAATTATAATATTTACTGAAAACAAGCACTTACATGTGCCAGGCATTGTTCTATGTGTTTGTATGTATTAATTTATTTAACTCTCACAACAATCCTATGAGGTGTGCAGTATTACTATCACTTCTTGAAAGCCAAGGAAATTAAAACGTGGAGAGGTTAAATAGCTTGCTTAAGGTCACATAACTAGGAGGTGATTGAACTGGGATTTGTACTAAAGTAACAGGTCTTCAGAATCCATATCTAGTCACTATACTCTAGTGCTTCTCCCTGAGATTAATACATGAATGTAAATGAGTGAAATAAAATTACCACCTCTAACATATTCCTCAGCTATGATCAGAAGTACTGCTCTTCTTGGACCTCAGAATGGCCTTTGGTGTTAGAACCTGGAAGTCATACCAAGGAAGTACATATTGATTGGCAATCTCAGTTCAGAGGGATCCACCAAGTAGAATTGCTTTCTGACAAGCTAGTGACAGAATACCTTGGCTCACCTTTCTTTATATCACACACTGAAAACCACATCCTTAAACGTCAAACAGGGGTTAAAGCCAGACCTGATCTATAAGACAACACAGAAAAGGCTGAATTATACTGGGTTATTTGGAATCAAGCTCAGTTATGAGCAACAGAAAATCTACAAATAACAAAAGTTTATATCTTTTTCATGTTCTATAATTTCCAAGGCCATAAGTCCAGGACTGGGGTATGTTGTTTCACAGTGACAGGGGCTGTGAATAAAGACGTAGCACAGGGAGCAGGAAAAAAAAGACTGAATGTCAGGCAGAGGTCTGGACTAGTTCTACAGAATGAAAAGTCAGGAACAAAGATAGCAACCAAAATGCTGGGAGTTGGAGATCAAGTCCCTTCCTTCTTGTTGCTCTGCCATGTATAGCTTTCATTCCCAACGTCATCTTGTGGTCCAAGATGACATTTAGAGCTCCAGCCATTTTTTCTTTTATTCTGGCCAGCAGGAATGAGGAAGGAAAGAAGAATGACATGCCTTTTATCTTTAAGGACACTTTCCAAAAGTTGTGTACAACTGTTTTACGCATTTGTCAGAACTTAATCACAAAGCCAAATGTACCTGCAAGGAAAGCTGTAAAATGTAGTTTGTATTCAAGATAGCCATGCCCCCCGCTTAAAATGGAAATTTTATTATTAAGGAATAAAGGGAAATCTGATATTGTGCCACAACTGGTGGTCTTATCCATAAATATAAGAGATTCTGTACAAGGAAAGCTCCAAGGAACACAAAGGGGCAAATGACATTTTTGGTTAAGGGATCAAGGAGAAACTCTGTAGAGGAGTGTATGATGAAAATGGGCTTTGAAGCATTTGAAGAATTCTGCTAGGGCAGATGAGTTGTAAGAAGGGCATTTTAGATAGACAGAAGAGCAAGAACAAAGGTATGGAGATTGAAATGAACAGAACGAGTTGTCTTATTTGACTGGAGAGCTTAAGATCCAAGTTGAGGAGCAGTGGAAGGCGAGGCTGTAATGGAAGGATGGAGTCACTTGGGGAAGGGTTTGAATGTCAGAGCAAAAAGTTTGTGTTTAATATTCTGGTCAAGGAGGAATAACTAAAGGCTTTTGTGCAAAGTAGTCATGTACTTTGAAATCTACTGTAGCAACAGTGTTACAACTTTTGAGCAGAGGAGGAATGAGATCTGAAAACTATTATACAGCAAAAATATGTAGTTTTCAGTAGAGAGAGCAGAGAGACACAGTGAGGCTATTGTAATAGCCAAATGATAACACAGGCCTGAATCAAGCAGTGACAGTGAGGGTGAAGAGAAAGAGACAAACACAAGACACATTGGAAAGACAGGATCTACTGAAATTCACTATTGGTTGTGGAGTGGAGACTGAGTCAGATAATTCTGAGTTTTCTAATCTAAGTGGCTGGAAGGAAAATGGACTATTCATCAAAACAGGGAATACAAGAAAAGAAAAGTTAGGAGTAGGCATAGAAGGGAGATGGAGAGCTCTGAAGTCTGAGTTTGAAATGCCTTTGGGATATATAAATGGAGATGTACATCAGAAAGTAGGATATGAAGATCTAGAACACACAACAGAAAGTTGGACTACAGATACATTGAGCATAGAAGTAATAGTAGAAGCCCTTGGACAGATGAGATTTCAGAATTTGAAAGTACAAAGAAAGAAGAAAATAGGCCAATATCATGAGGTTTTCAAAGAAAGAGAGTTTCAAGGAGGGGAAGAATGGTCAATAATATCAACTGCTACAGGAAACTCAAGAAAGATGAAAACTGAGAAAGGAACATCAGAGGTAACTAGTGAAACTGAACTGAGCTATCTTGGTGGTAAGGCATTCTGGGAAGTGTTGGGGAGGTATGGGTGGCTAGCAAAGCCAGGCAAGGAAAAAGCAGCAAGACCCAGATTGAAAGGTACCAAGTGCTGGTGAATGATAAGTAAGTCGAGGTTCTGGTTGTAGACCACACTTTGAATGTTTGCTGCATGGGCAGGGGTGGGCAACAGAGATACTCACATTCAAGACAGCATAGGACGTCAGTACTGGAAGGGCCCTTAGAAATTTCATCTAATTGCCAACTGAACAGTAGTATTAAGAACAAAATCTATGTCCACAGAGAGAAACCTAAGTATTTTGGCCCTTGGCTGTTACTAACCAAGGACAATCCTTTCTTTGGCCCCATAGGAACTTATGTGAACAGGACTTTCAAACACTCTTCAATCTCATGTACCAATACAGGGAGTATTTCCAAAGATTCAAAGTTTTTCATCAGGGAAAAATTATTGGTCTTCACTAAGAAGATACAATATCCCTTCTGGGAACACTGACAAAAAGAGATGTTCCAATTACAGAAAACAGTATCCAGAATCCCAAGACAGAATTGTTGGTGCCTACTAGGCCTTGCAAACTGTAAAGTGAGCCTAGTCCACTGGCTTCTTTAACTTACCAGGAGGTTGCCTCAGATCAGTCCTCAGATATCAGGGATATAGTCAAGGATGGAGACCTCTGTGGATTTCCAGAAAGCACTTTCAGTTAGTTCATGGCAGAGGACCTAGAGACCAGGCAAGAGCTTTGTTCTTTATACGTGTTCCTTTCTGACCACCTCCAAAGGAAAAAAATCAGGCTCCAAGACCCTGCAGATCATGGTAGAAGGTCATATATTATAGGAGGAAATAAAGACCACACATAAGAAAAGAACAACGTAATTTTTAAAAAATTAAAAATTGTTCCACATACCTGATTTTTTAAAAGTTAGAAGTGGAAACCACCATATGTTCTCACTCATAGGTGGGTGTTGAACAATGAGAACACGTGGACTCAGGGAGAAGAGCATCACACACTGGGGGCGGTTGGGCGGGGTAGGGGAGAGACAGAGGGGGATGGGAAGGGAGGGGAGGGTGGGGAGGGACAACATGGGGAGAAATGTCAGATATAGTATGCACCTAAAGTAAAATAAATAAATTTTAAAAAAAGAAGTGGAAACATAAAACCACTATTATTCAATAAATCCAACAAACCCAAAAATACCTTAGGTCACCTCAAGCAGAAACTCAGTAACCAGTAAGCAATAACTCCTCATTTCCCCCTCACCACAGCTCCTGGTAACCGCTAATCTACTTTCTATTCCTATGAATTGGCTTATACTAGATATTTCATACACGTGGTATTATATAATATGTGGCATTTTGTACCTGGCTCCTTTCACTTAACATAACATTTTCAAGGTTCATCTAAGGGGAAGAAGGTGAAATGGGGCATGGGAGTTGGGGATCACACAGTGAGAAAGAGGATTAGCCAGACCCTAGGGAAGATGGAAACAGATTGATGAAGACAGAGATTTTTAAATTATGAGCAGGGACAGGGAAAGAGGAGACTGAAGGAAATTCCATCTTGGAGTTGTGAGAGGGTGTAGGTCTATGGAGAGGGTGGCCAAAGAGAACGTGCCAGTCCCAGACAGCGTAGATGTATCACAGTAATGCCTTTGCCTCTGAAATGCTCACTAGTTCTGCAACAATCCAGGAACCATCATTTTCCCCACTGGAACATACTTGTGTATTTATTTTCAAACTGAAGGTTTATTTTTGAAATAAAAGTTTATTTACTCACAAAATTCTGAAAGCTTTACATATTTATGAAGGAATGTCTTGGTTTGTAGAGATATCCCTTAGAATCTTAGAGGTATCGGTTTTTTAGTTTTAAGTTTAAGCTGTTTATGACTGAAAAGTTTATTTCTTAAAACAACAATGAGTTACCACTACACATCTGTTAGAATGGTTAAAACCCAAAACATTGATAACACCAAATGCTGATTAAAATGTGGAGCAACAGGGACCCTCACTCATTCCTTGTAGGAATGCAAAATGCTATAGCCACTTCAAAAGGCAGTTTTGCAATTTTTTACAAAGCTAAACACATTCTTACCGCACAATTCAGCAATCACACTTTTTGGTATTTACCCCAATTAGGAAAAAAAAAATATGTCCACACAAAAACCTACACACAAATATTTACAGAAGCTTTATTCATAATTGCCAAAACTTGGAAGCAACCAAGATATCGTTCAATAGGTAAATGGATAAACAAGTTGTGGTGCATTGATACAATGGAATATTGTTAAATGATATAAAGAAATGAATTATCAAGCCACAAAAGACGTGGAGAAACCTTAAATGTATATTGCTAAGCCAAAGAAGCCAGTATGAAAAGGCTATATACTGTATGATTCCAACTTCATGACATTCTGGAAAAGGCAAAACTGTGGAGACAGTAAAAAGATCAGTGGTTCCCAGGGATCCTGGGAAAGGGAAGGAAGAGTGAGCAGGTGAAGCACAGGAGACATTTAGGGCAGTGAAACTATTCCATATGATACTGTACATGACATTATGCATATGTCATAACTGGTGGAACTGCACAACACAAAGAGTGAACCATAAAGTGAACTATGGACTCTGGTTAATAATAATGTTTTAATATTGGTTCATCAATTGTAACAAAGTTACCACAATAATACAAGATGTTAATAAAAGGGGAAACTGTGTGCCGGGTCAGAAGGTGGAGGGGTGCGAAAAGGGAATATATGGGAACTCTTTGTACTTTCTGCTCATTCTTTCTGTAAACCTAACTACTCTAAAAATAAAGTCTATTAATTAAAAGAGAAGGGCAGATAAAAAGGCAATAAAAAGGCCATGTACCTCCTAAAAGTTTATTTCCTTTTTAATTATCTTCTGGTTGTTGCTATTTATTGCCCCTACAAGGATACAACCTGGACTAAAAATCTGGATTTGATTTGTAATAAGAAAAACACACTCAAAACAAAGACATAAATTTTTATTTCCAGTTTAAATTTTAGGAATATGAACCCAGGTAGCTTAAATCTCTCCAGAAACAAAGATCATCTCTAATCTTTGGAATGTCAGTAAGCCTTGTACCACTTAGCTTGTCAATTCTTCTATCAGGTAGCCAGATGTTTCGGTTTGAATGGAATCTTTGCAATAACCCCTCTTTGTGGGGATTTATTCTATTGACTGGAAGACTGTTCCTAGAGCACTGACACTTTTATATTTCCTAACTCTATTAGTTTCCAAAACAAATAGACCTTTAGGGTGCCAAAACAAATTACCACAAACTGATTGACTTAAAAAAAAGAAATTTATTGTCTCATAGTTCTGGCCTCTAGATATCTAAAAGCAAGATATCATCAGCAGGGCAATGCTTCCTTTGGATTCTGGGTAGAATATTTCCTAGTTTCTTTCCAGCAACTCGTGGTGGCCATCAATCCTCGGCATTTCTTGGCTTGAGCTGCATCACCTAAATCTCAGCCTCTGCCATGGCATTTTCCCTATGTGTCTCACTTTGTCTTTTCTCCTCTTATAAGGAAATCAGTCATATTGGATTAAGGGCCTGCTCTACCCTGTTATGACCTCATTTTAATATGATTGTATTTGCAACAAACATGTTTCCAAATAAGGTCACGTTCTGAGGTACTGGCGGTTAGGGCTTCAATACATTTTTTAGGGGGACACAATTTAACTAATCACACTAACGGTACAATGAGGTCCAGTTGTAAACATGTTTTGGCCTTGGTTCTGAAGTAAGGCCTTCTCAAAAAATGACAGCTTTTACTTAGTACAGCCATGGGACTCAAGAAAGACCAAAAGTCCAACTCTTTCTACCATGCCTAATCATGTTTCCTCAGTCACCAGACTGAACAATTACCACAGTGTTCTTCACCTAGGCCGGGAGCTCTGAAAAGGCTCTTATTACCAGCCTCACTGTGCAGGAGTGTGCGGTTCCTTGAAGTCATTGAGCCTGCCAGCTCATGCCACATTCCGAGCACCAACCAACAGTAGACCCCTAACCCTCTAAATATTTCACAGCTTTGGTTCTGAGCTTCTTACTCTAACTGTTCTGCCCCACTTACTTCTGACTCCTTCTGCTTCTGGTCTCAAGATGCCTTTTACTGATTGTGGTTTTACTGTCCTTTGGACCAGATGCTGAGCACCGTTTCTCCAGCTTTCACCAATGTCTTTCTTCCTGGGCTCCAACTTGAACTCTGCCGAAGACCTTTTTGTAGTCATGCATTGTGGGTAAATACTCATATGTTCATCTGTATGCAAGCACAGCCATCCACAGAAAGCACTCCCAGCAGGTTGTATTACTCTTGTGAACCAGAGCCAAATATCAAGTCATGATCTCTAAGATTCTAGGCCATCCCTAATGCTATCAGGAAAATTTTGACCTTTCACACTGGGAATGTACTTCTGCATTTATTTTTAAACCTTAAAGTGTATTGTTGAGAAAAAGGTTTATCATGTTACCCGGCAATCCCATTATTGGGTATATACTCAAATGAATATAAATCATTCTATCATAAAGACACATGCACATGTATGTTCACTGCAGTATTATCCACAATAGCAAAGACATGGACTCAACCCAAATGTCCATCAATAATACACTGGATAAAAAAAATGTGGTACATCCCACCATGGCACATGGATGCCTATGTAACAAACCTGCACAGTCTATACATGTATCCCAGAACTTAAAGTATAATATAATAAATAAAATAAAATGTGGTACATATACACCATGGAATACTATGCAGCCATAAAAAGGAAAAAGATCATGTCCTTTGCAGAGACGTGGATGGAGCTGGAAGCCACTATCCTCAGCAAACTAACACAGGAACAGAAAACCAAATATCACATGTTTTCACTTACAAGTGGGAGCCGAACAATGAGAACACATGGACACAGGGAGGGGAAAAATACACACTGGAGCCTGTCAGGAAATGGGGTGGGGGTAGGGAGAGCATTAGGAAGAATAGCTAATGCATGCGGGGCTTAATATCTAGATGATAGACTCTTAGGTGCAACAAACCACCACAGCACACATTTACCTACGTAACAAACCTACACATCCTGCACATGTATCCCAGAACTTAAAAATAAAAATTAATTTAAAAAGAAAGAATGGTTTATTTCCCATGGGATTCCAAAAGTGTTACATATTTATGAAGGAATATCTTCAGTTGTAGGATCTTAGCAGTGTCAAGCTTCTGCTTTCACAGCTTCCCTGGAATAACCCTAGGAAAGACCCCCAGTAACCCCCTAATTACTGTGTTCAATCAGTTTTTTTTTTTTTTTTCAGGCCTCATCCTGCTTGACTTCTCAGTGCCATTCAATACTATTAAGCACACTTCACTTTTCAAAAATCTGCCCTGTCTTGACTTTGAGAAATAACATCTGCTACCTCCTCCAACTTCAGTGAATCATTTCTTCACAGTCTCCTCTGATCTCTCCTCTGGCCATCCTTTAAGCATTAGGAATTTCTCAGCTCTCTCCTTGGCTTTTGGTTCTCATGCTACACACTCTCTATGGGTGATCCCATTTACAACCGTGGCTTCAGTTATATGTTAGTGATTTCCAAATCTGCATCTCCAGCCTCAGCTTCTTTTCTGAGCTCCAGACCCATGTGTCCAGTTACTGACTGGATACCCCAGCTGGGGTAATCTCTGGGTTCCTCAAACTCAAGATATCCAAACAAATCTCACTGATTGCCTCTATTGCTTATGTCAGTGAAAATACCATCAGTCTAGATTTCTCCTCCTTTGTTTCCTGTCACATCTAGTTTACGAGTTCTACCTCTCTTAACTGACCATTTCTTTTTGTATTCACCACCTTTACCCTTGCCTGAGCCTTCATTATACTTTGTCTGGAACATTTTAATAGCCCCCTGTGTGATTGGCCTCCCACACCGAGCAATTCTCCACGCGGCACCCAGAGTGAATGTCACAGCACGAAACTGACTGTTTCACTGGCTCTCCACTGCCTACAGGGTAAAGTTCAGTTTCCTTAGCAAAGTATTCAAGAGATGGCCTTTTGCACTTTGAACCTCATCTTTTGGTTTGTTCCACCACTTCCCCAGAGCTTCAGTCATAACAGACTCCTTATAGAACCCCAATGTGCATTGTCGTTGCAGGCCTTTACTTAAACTTTTCTCTCTGCCTGGAATGTCCCCCTTCTCAAATCACAACTACTTAGAAAAAGGCTCAGGGCCAGATCTTCTGTTTGAAGATGAGATAAGAGAGACGGACCTATGCGAGAGCTTACTTACTCTTGGGGGAACTTCCAGCAGACATGCTGTTGGTAAATTGCACCTTTTACATCTGGGCTCTGGAGCCCTATGGCGTGGTGACCCTGGATCCCTTCCAGGAGCTGCAGGGCAAAGACAACTTCTGTGGTGAACTCTTCTGGATGTGTGTCAGTTCCGGGTGAGGCTGCAAGGCTGCCAAGTTCTCAGGCTGGATCTCCTGCTGGCAGGCTGACAGTTTCTCCACGCCTTGGGTGCCAGCATTGTGAAGGCTTCTGCTGGGGGTGTCCAGTTCCCCACAGTTCCACAGACAGCTGGACCTTCCCTTGTCTTAGGGCCCAATTCAAAACAGATGGGTGGATGGGACCATTCTCATCCCCATTGGCTGCTAGGCACAGTACTCCACCTGCAAAAGAGCTGTTTCTCTAAATAACTTACAGGATAACTTCTCTCTCTCCCTCTCTCTCAGCATGTGTTCAATCTACCAGTATCTATTGACTAAGACCTATACAGCAGGCATTCTGCTAAATACTTACTGAGGACATAGCAATGTACAAAACAAGCAAAAAAAAAAAAAAAAAAGCACTACCTTCTTCCAGCCTACAATCCAGTATGGGAGACAGACTTTAAATAGAAAGACCTACAAATTTTTAATTAATGACAACTAAGAAGAAAAAAAGGGCAATGAAGGAAAAGGGCAGGGCTCTATGAAAGAACTGGGTCTTTAGAGCCTGATTTGTGGAAGAAATAAAATTCCTCAAATGAGCACAGACTAATGGCTTTTCTTGACCTTCTAAGTTTTTCTTTTCTATTTGTATGAGTTTTAAAAAATACATTGAAGTTTTTTTTGCTTTTTTTTTTTTTTTTTCCTGAGATGGAGTTTCGCTCTTGTTGCCCAGGCTGAAGTTCGCTGGTGCGATCTCAGCTCACTGCAACCTCCACCTCCCAGATTCAAGCAATTCTCCTGCCTCAGCCTCCTGAGTAGCTGAGATTAAAGGCAACTGCCACCATACCCAGCTAATTTTTTGTATTTTTAGTAAAGTCGGTGTTTCACTATGTTTGTCAGGCTGATCTTGAACTCCTGATCTCAAGTGATCCACCTTCCTTGGCCTCCCAAAGTGCTGGGATTACAGGCCTGAGCCACCATGCCTGACCTACATTAAAGCTATTAACACCTTATTTACCATATGTGTTACAATGATTTTCCAAGGTTAAAAATCTAGTTAAATCTAAAAATCAGATATATTTGAAGATTACAGGGCTGTAATGTAGAACACCCCTCATCTGAGTCTGTCTAATATTTCCTTGTGATTAGGTTGGGACTATTCATTTTTCTCATGATTATCATAGATATGATGCTTTAGTCTGTTCATTGCATTCCATCGGGGACACATGATTTCCATGTATTTTATTACTGGTGATGTTCTCTTTGATCACTTGGGTAAACTGATGTCTGCCAGCCTTCTCCACATGTCTTTTTCCCTTTATATTATTAAGTATTTTAAGGACTCTTTCATCCTCCATAGACTCCCACACCCCACACTAAGCTGCCCCTCCATGGACATCATTCTCACTCAGGAATGGACAACCTCTTTACCCTGTTCCAGCTCTGACCCCACACCATGCTGAGCCACTCCCATGTGTGGACAGTATGCCCACCCTGCTCAGACTCTGAGCCTCTGTACCTGCGTGGCATCTGTATTAGCTAGCTCATTCTCACACTGCTAATAAAGACATACTCAAGACTGGGCGATTTATAAAGGAAAGAGGTTTAATTGATTCACAGTTCAGCTTGGCTAGGAAGGCTTCAGGAAATTTATAATCATGGTGGAAGGAAAAGCAGACACATCCTTCTTCACATGGCAGCAGAAGAGGGAAGAATGAGAACCAAGAGAAGGGGAAAGTCCTTTAAAAAACCATCAGATCTTGTGAGCACTCCCTATCATGAGAATAGCATGAGGGTAACCACCCCCATGATTCAATTACCTCCCGCAGGGTCCCTCCCGTGACACATGGGGATTATGGGAACTACAATTCGAGATGAGATTTGGCTGGGAACACACCTAAAACATATCAGCATCTGACTCTGCACACCATGCTGGGGCTCTGCAGGGACACCCTTCTCACTGTGCTCATTCTCTGACTCCTCCGTCCAAACTGCCTTTCCACATACCTTGCTCCCGACTTCATGATGGACTAGGGACTGAATTGTTCAGGAAGAGAAGGAAAAGGAAGGGAAGAGGAACAAGTAAAGTTCTACCCATTTAACAGGCTCCAACTAGTCTGCTGCCTTCAGTGTCTAAGGCCACCATACCTCTCATCAGGATTACCTGAGTTACTTCAAAATGCTTCACCTTTATAAAGGGTCAGTTTAAATGCCACCTCTTTATGAAGCATTTTCTTCTCAATCTATCCACATGGTATGGACTACACTGGAGGCAAGAGAGATGAAGGGGAGGTGAAGGATATAGAATACACAATGGAGGTAAAACTGACAGGACCACTTGATGGATTGTTTGTGAGAGGAGGAGAAGAATCCAGAATGACAGATCTTGGCTTCAGCAACTGGGTGGTGCCAATAACTGAGACAGGGAAGACTTGGAGACAGACAGGTTGGGGTGGAAGGGGGAAATCTGGAATTCTATTTTAGCTAGGATGAATTTTGAGTTCTATCTATCAGATATCCAAATGGAGAATGTTAAGTAGGCAACTGGATATAGATCCTTGAAATTCACTCCATTTTAAAATTTGGGTCATACGTGCCTTGCTAATCCTCAATCCTGGACATAGTTATGTCTCTTTTTAAAAATCTGTTCCCTTCATGGGGATCAAAGATAGGCTTCATGAACCCTCTGAATTTGTGTAAGAATTTTCCATATATGTACAATTACATGGATAGACAATCCATCATAGTTATCACATTTTCAAAAAGTCCAGGATGTAAAAAAAAGTTTGAGAACAATTGTATTCGATGGCACTGACAAATATTAAAAAGAAGCCAGAACAATAATTAGTCTCATTGTAAATTCATGTTATTCAAGCTTAGCTGATTTCCTAATGTTATTTAGTGATTTTTTTTTTTTTTTACTGTTTACTCCTGCTAAAAGTTCAGGTGTTAGATATATTTGAGGATAAAAATATATATTTTTTTGAGACAGGGTCTCACTTTGTCACCTAGGCTGGAGTGCAGTGGCACAATCATGTCTCAGTGCAACCTCTGCTTCTTGGGCTCAAGCAATCCTCCCACCTTGGCCTCCCAAAGGGCTGGGGCTATAGGCATAAACCACTGTGCCTGGTCACCCATAAAATTATATTGAGGTTGATTCTTTGACTTATAGATGTTTCTCAAGGTATGCCAAATATTCAGCTGGGCACCAGGGTAGAGCAGAAAATGCATGGAATCAACTGACCGAAGTTCTAGTTCTATATCTGTCTATCATGGTGCAGGTTTAGGCAAGTCATCTAACTACCTCTAAGCCTCACCTTCCTCATCTGTAAATAAAGATAATAATATCTCACAATCCTTTTAAAGGTCAAAATTGTAACCAATATTTATGAAAGCATTTTGTGCATATCTAAACTTCAAATCACATGCTGAAAATGAGAAAGGTCTTAATTTTTGACACTGTGGTGTTTCCCCTTTTACAGCAAGTTGAGAAGAAGGGTCACCAGAGTGAAGGCCTGGAAGCAATAGAAAGTGGACTGAAAATTCATCATTAGCATAGCAGTTGATTCAATGTGTTTTGGTATAAATATACTTCTGGAAAGATTTTCTATCTTTAGCTGTAAATCTCTAGGCACGGAGCTGAGCCAAATAGGGAGGGGTTCTCCTTGGGTAGAAATGATGAAATCCAGGATGTGTCTTTTTGACCTTCTCATGCCCTCCCCACCCACCCTCACACTCCATCCCTACCCTCAGTGTCCCCTACTGGCAGATTCAAAATATATCTCATCCGCCAGAAATGTGGGAGCATGGAACAGCCTGAGGGCAGAAAGAGACAGAGAGAAGGCAAGCAATCATTTCTGCCAATTTCCCCTCCCTTTACCTCTTGCCCTAAAGAAGTTTTGTCTTTACCTGGTTCTCTCTCTCTCTCTCTCTCTCTCTCTCAAGTTCCTTTCTGCCAGGGAGCTTTGCAGTTTCTTAAGAAACTTTTGAAGACCCATAATCTTTCCAGGCCCAAAGGAAGGAATTTTTCATGGTGTTATTCTAAGTAATGTGACAAGCAGTATGTGGAAGCTGGGCCTTCTCAGCACATTGAAAATTCAGCCTGATATTTGCTGTCTTTCTTTCCTGCTTCAAAGATGAGTCTTGGTGATAGAAAAGAGAGCTACAAGTCTGGAAAGTTCTAGTCAAACTTTCTCTTCCCAGAATTATGTCACTAAGTTAGTTGGCTTAGCTAATTAATAAGTACTGAGGCACCGCTGGCTTCTTGTTGAGTCCTTGCAGTTGCTAATTCTTCAAAAATAGCTAATATTAGGTAGTGCCATGTATCAAATGTCATTGAGATTATGGCGTATTGCAGTAATGCTCAATGCAGGGTGGAGTCCACTTAGAGGGTAACTTATTGGAATCAAGTGACACCCAACCCCAGCAAGTATGATACATTTGGTCAGGGTTGGGGGATGAGTGAGGTGGGCAGTGCATTAGTGGATTCTAAAAACTGCCCAAGTAAAACAGTCTAGCAGTTCCTCAAACTATTAAATATAGAGTTGTCACATGACCTAGCATGCCATTCCAAGGTATATGCCCAAGTAAAGTGAAAACATATGTTCACACAACATATTGTACACGAGTGGTTTATAGCAATGTTATTCATAATAATCAAAAGATGAAAGCAGCCCGAAATCTATCAATGGCTGAAAGGATAAAGAAAATCTGCACATACATACAATGGAGTATTACTTGGCCATAAAAAGGAATGAAATACTGATACATACTGTAACTTGGATGAACCTTGAAGACATTATACTAAGTGAAAGAAGCCATTCACAAAAAGTCCAGATATTATATGATTGCATTCATATGAAAGTCCTTTATAAGGAAATCTATAAGGACAGCCAGGAGATTAGTGGTTGCTTAGGGCTGGCTGTGGGGGATGGGGCATATCAGGGTGATAGCTAGTGGGTATGATATTCCTATTTGAGGTGATGAAATGTTCTAAAATTAACTGTAGTGAGGAATACACCTATCTGTGAATATATTAAAGCCATTGAATTGTACACCCGAATTATATGGTGTGGATTATATCCCAATAAAGTTGATTTAAAGACAGAGAAAAAAATACTCCCCAGATGATTTTTAATGTGCAGCTGAGTTTGAGAACCACTGATGTAGTTGAAAGAGCATGCACTTGAAGTTAGACAGATTGGAACAAAACGACTATGTCATTAGGTGACCCAGCTGTGGCTTTCTGAGCCTCATTTTCCTCATCTGGAGAATGAGGATAATAATTACTGTCTCACAGGCTTTAGAAAGAGGATTTGGTGTGGAAAACAAATGAAAGTATGTGTAGAGTCTGACACTTAGCAAGCCGGCACTCTATTAAAGGAAGCTATTGCCATCATTGTTTTTCTTTTCTGCCTGAAGGCTCACAGGGCCAGCATTAGAAATATTCGTTCTCACTGCACCGGCAGGGGAGAAGGTGATCTGGAGTGGAGGGGACCAAGCCAAATGCATTATCTGAATGCAGACTCAATAAATGTCCTCTGAGCTTGTAATAATTTTTTTGGCCCCATCACAAAGCCCACATTCTTCCCATGAGTAAGACTGCAGTATCATTGTTCGCTAAGGAAACATGAATTTTTTTTTTTTTTTTTTTTTGCCATTAAAACTTATGGAAGACCAAACACAGGCCCACAGTGGGATCTACTGGTATGCCCTTGCCTTTCATAATATATTTGTCACCAAATTATATCAATCTACTGCTACAATATGCCTCTCGAATCTAGCCACTTATATCCATTTCCACTGCCACTACCCTAGGCCAGGCCTCTAGCATCTCTTACCTAATAATTCTGATCCTCTTTAACTGCCTGTACCTTTTTTCCCCTCCAAATTCTTCTTTACACCGCAGCCACAGTGATTTTTGTAAAACGCCAATTTGATCAAGTCTCTCATTTGAAAACCTTCACATGGCTTAAAATCTTTCAATGATACCCTATAACTCTGAAAGTCTAACTTCTGTCTAACCATCCAGCCTTATTTCTTACTACTCTTTGTCTCCTAAATATCTTTTGAAATTGGCCATTTCTTTGTAGCTCTACGCCGTGAGTTCAATCTGCCATCATCCTCAATTAGGGCTCTTGAGCAGCTTGCAAACAGTTCTTCCTAGCTTCAGCCATGCCCCCTTTGAATCCACCTTCCACCACATAGCAGCCAGTGTGACTCCTTTGCCTAAACCCTTTTTATGCCTCCCAATTTCCCTAAAGACAATGATCAAGCTTCTTATCAGGGCTATAAGACCTTCCATATTTTGACCCTGCCAACTTTCCCACTTCATATTTACTTACTCAGTTTTCCATATACATCACTTCTTCCTACCCACGGACCTTTGCAAACATTCTTGCTTTCTGGAATTTCCTGCCTGTGTCCTTGCACATCCAAGTCCATTACATCCTTCAAGGCCTAGTTCAAATAATACTATATTCAGGAACTCTCCCCCAACTTCCCCAAGGAGCAGTTCTTCCTGGCTTTAAAAAATCTCATTATACATTATCTTTGTCTCATCACCTTCTCATTTAGTTTATCATCATGTCTAGTATGAATCTCTCTGCCTCAAGTGTATGATTGTTGAGGTTTAACCACAAATTTTGTTTGAGCCACGAATAACTGAGACTTAAACAAAAAGCAGAAGACCTGGGCAATGTCTGAAGGTACTGATTGGGGGGATGTGGCTATGCAAGTGTGAGGGGTAACAAGCTTAAATATATAAACTGCTTGGATTACTAAAATAGATTAGAATCATCCCTGCTTGGTGGTCCAATGTGTGAATTTAGATCGGGGGAAGTTAAGCCAAAATGAGTGTAGAGTTGAAAAATAAAATCTAGGTCCTTGGCAAGGAACTAGATCTAACTAGAAATGTGTTGAAAGACGTGCTGGGCATATAGTACTGAATGTTCATATGTCTACATAAATGTGTACATGCATGCTTATTTTTATAGGTGTGAGTGGTTATATATATGGGTGAGTTTAAGTGTGTGAATGCATAGCTCTGCATGAACAGACATGTATGTGCCTGGGTATGGTTATGAATATTTTAAATGTGGTTTTATATGTTTGTATAGTTGGGGAGTAGGGAGGGTCTTAGCTTGAGCCTAAGCTCTGTCAATTGCTGACATTCACACATGCCTGGGCATGGCTGGGAAACTGGTGGGGCAGGCCTGTCAGAAATATATTTGTATTGAAGGACTAAGGATCCTCCTTGGAGATAGTTTATCCTGGAAAAAGAAAGAGGTATTGGCCCAGTAAGAAGGCTTTAGTCACTAGAGGGGAGGCACATGTCTGAGTAGAGCACAGTGGCTGTCACTTGAGTTTGTCCTCAGACCTAGCACCGTAGATTCAGTGTCTGAGCCTTATGGGCGTGTAAGAACTTGTAGTTAGTAAAAAACAAAAAGAGCTGTTTTACAAAAATATTTTGTTATTAGGCACATGCATGACAGCTTTGGGAGTCTACAAATTCGTTCTTTTTCAGACAACAAATATATTTATCTAACACCTGCTCTGTACCAGATACTACGCTAAATGTTGGGGATGCAGCAGTGAACAAAGTGACAGAGCTTACATTTGAGTGTAACCCCCAAAAGAGAGGCATTTCCTGCCACATCCTCCCGAACACCATATACTTGCACATCTATAGGGAGAGTTGCAGCTAGTCTATACCATTCTGTACAGATTAGAAAATTGCACTTGCTCTAGGCAGCCCCAAATCTTGGCGAGGGGACAATGCATTCTCTGAGAAGGTGAATTAGAAATAGGCATCCATCCTCTCCTCTAGGACAGATTCAACTCCACAGGCATACTGCATGGCAGGGGAATAAGGATGGATTTGACTCCTTCTTTTCCTCTCAGAGAAGCATCTCTTGTGCAGTGTGCAACCTGCACAATGGTCTATGATGACCGGCGCTACAACTCTCCAAGGTGTCAACAGTTGCTCTGGGGACTAGATAGTGATGCCCAGCACTAATTTTGGTGGTATCATAGAAAAGCTACCACTATGGGAAACTATTATTACTCCATAGAAGTAACAGTAGTTTCTACTGTGAATTGTAAAAGCCAACAAGGGCAGCTGATATCCAGTGGATGTGGTACCGAGCCTTCCAAATGCAGCATTACACAGCGTTAAGTGTCAGCTATGCCTAGAAAATATAGCAATGCTTAGGTCACATAAGAGCACCTGGAGGCTATAAGCTGGAGCACAATAATGGGAGAAAGAAAACACAAAAGCCACGTACTTATTCTGACACTACTCATTCATGAGCACGTATGAGAACAACCCTAAGAACACCCAGAAAAAATTATTGTGGTACGAACCCTTCAGGGGGCTAAAGGAGAAGGCAAGAACTAGAAAAGTGTGTGTGTGTGTGTGTGAGAGAGAGAGAGAGAGAGGGCACATGCCTGTGTGATAATATGTGTGTGCACAGGCAGACCAGGGGCTTCTCTGCATTTCACATAAAGGACAGAGCCCAAAATGTGTAGCTATAGCTTTCCAGCCTCTCCAAGAGAAGCAGTTTTCCCTTGAGTAAAATAAAATCCATTTGTTCAGCTATGCAGAAAGAGTTTTCTTCAATATTGGTTGAACCATTAAATTTAGATCCACAGGACTCAAAGTACTATTGATAGCAACATTAGGATCTTTATATCTAGAATCGTAAGGCTTTGTTTAGATTTATGTGCGTTCTTTGTATAATAAGAATTTCAACCATTTAAAGAATTGCTGTAAATATTCGCAGTTTTTCCTAATGTGTTGCTTTTTTATTAACAGACTCTTTTCTAATTTTAAAAGCAATATATCCTAGCCTGAAGAGTATGTAAAATTTATAAAGAAGGAAATAAAAATTAGCCATGGTCCCACCATCTACACACACACACACACACACACACACACACACACACACACAAACACACACACAAATACTATGTAAATAGTTGTTATGCTATATTTTTATTTGTATTATTTTATTGTTTTATATATATGAATAGTTTTGATCAGCAGTTGGTTGGTTCCACAGATGTAGAACCCATGTATATGGAATCCATGGATATAGAGGGCTGATTATATATATACATGTACAATCCATATCCACGGATTATGCTGCTATATACAATTATGTGTTCTGACTTTCACTTAACCTTATATATGGCTGGGCATGGTGGCTCACACCTGTAATCCCAGCACTTTAGGAGGCTGAGGCGGGCAGATCACTAGGTCAGGAGTTCAACACCAGCCTGACCAACATGACGAAACCCCATCTCTACTAAAAACACAAAAAGTAGCTGGGCATGGTGGCAGGCGCCTGTAATCCCAGCTACTCAGGAGTCTGAGGCATGAGAATCTTTTGAACCCAAGAGGCAGAGGTTGCAGTGTGCCGAGATCGCACCATTGTCGCCTGGGCGACAGAGTGAGACTCCATCTCAAAAAAATAAAATCCCATATATATACAGTCAGCCCTCCCTATCCATGGGTTCCATATCCTTGGGTTCTGCATCTGCAGAATCAACCAACCGCTGATCAAAACTATTCCAAAAATATACATATATACATAATAACCATAAAATAATACAAATAAAAAATATAGTATAACAACTATTTACATAGCATTTGTCTTGTGTTAGGTGTTATAGGTAATCTAGAGGCAACTAAGTATATGGGAGCATATGTATAGGTTATATGCAAATACTATACCATTGTATATCAGGGATTCGAGCATCACAGATTTTGGTATCCATGGCGGTACTGAAAGCAATCCCTTACAGATACCGAGGGACGTGCGTGTGTGTGTGTGTGTGTGTGTGTGTGTGTATCCATTAACATTTTGATGTTTTTCCATGCATACAAACACACACACACATATTAGGATTATGCTGCTATATACAATTTTGTGTTCTGATTTTCACTTAACCTTTTATCTAGAACATTTCCCCATAACATTGTATATTCTATAAAATATATTTAATAAATGGTTGCATAGTATTTCATTTTATGAATATGCCATAAATATTTTCTTTTGCTATTATAAATAACATTTCAATAAATATATTCAAATATACATGTTTATGAGCATCTTTGCTTATTTACTATTATATATTATTAGAAGTGGAATTATTCAGTCAAGTTGATGAACATTTAAAGGATTCCAGATACGTATCACTAAAATGTCCTCTATTTAAAGATGAGCTAATTTACATTCAATGTACAGTCTTAGCAGCAGTGTATGAGTGCACTTTTTACCACATGTCTGTTAATAATAAGGATTATCTTTTTATAAATATCTTTATTTCACTTATAATAAAATGTATGTTTTAGTTTCATATAGTATGGCTTTCTAGGTATTTGGACAGATTTCTGCAGGCAGAAAACAGCTAGAACTGCTGGATAAAGTATATACATATTATGCTATGTACAGTGTATACAGTGTATATACATACATATATAGTGTATATATCATATGTGTGGAGAAAAAGAGAGAGAGAGAGAGAGAATCTTCTTAAAAGTGTCAAAAACTAACGAGATAGGAATTACCAGGCACGGATCTAAGTGAAGGCAGCAACCCAAAGAAATAAGCTAAGCATTGAAAATTTTCCCTAAAGACATTTGCCAAACCAGCCTAACTTGAGCTTCACTCTTTTGTGTCTATATGATTTCTCCATATATGGGGACAGAACATAAAGCTCAGGGCTCTACCAAGATGAGGAAACTAATTAGGAGTCCCTACTACCATAAATCTATTGTCCTAAAGGGTTATATTCTTAGTGTAAAAGTGAATCAGAAATAAATATGTATCCTAAGGAAAATGTAAGGAAAGTTGCTTTGTTGCCTATCACAGCTTGTTAGTGGGAAAAGGTGAATAATCATTCCTGGTAAATTATAACCACAATTTAGCTCTTGTGTGGGTTTATTGCCCCAAATTTACTTTACAAGTGAGAACATGTGATATTTGGTTTTCTGTTCCTGTGTGTTAATTCATTTAGGATAATGGCCTCAAGCTACATTCATGTTTTTGCAAAGTACTTGACTTCCTTTTTATGGCTGCATAGTATTCCATGGGGTATATGCACCACATCTATGAAAATATCTTCAAATCTTGAGGATAAAATACAATTTTCAAACATTCAGAGACTTTGCCGCCCCCAGACATACAATATAAGAAATGGTAAAGGACGATTTTTGATAGAATATTTGAATCCCAAGAAAGGTTGATAAGCAAAGAAAATGAGACAGAATGAGAAGATGCCACACTTTCAGACGAATTTTTGTTGCCCACAGACCAGGAGATTCCCAGCGGAGGAGCCCCACGGATCGCGAGCACGACTCTTGTGGCGGTTTTGCCTACGCCCCCGCACGGCAGTTCTCGGCGCAGAGTAAACGGGACTGGGTCCCTTTTTGGTCGATGTTTGGAGCTCCGGTAAGGCAGAGTCACCCATTCACCTGATTGAAAAAGGGATTCAAGCGGGAAGCCAGACCGGAGATTTCCAGGCAGAAAAGCACCACGAATCTTAATGCCGCTGTTTTAGCCAACGCAGTGGGTTGCTCAGATTTCAGCGCTGGGAATCAACAAGTTGGACGTCAACTCAGAGACCTAATTTGAAAGTTGGCAATTACAAAGACA
Source organism: Sapajus apella (assembly GCF_009761245.1). Classification (NCBI taxonomy): domain Eukaryota; kingdom Metazoa; phylum Chordata; class Mammalia; order Primates; family Cebidae; genus Sapajus; species Sapajus apella. Next base: position 2,713,739 of record NW_022437055.1, read on the forward strand.
ACAGGTGGATGAACTCACAATGATGGGAAGAAACCAGCGTAAAAAGGCCAAGAATACCCATAATCAGAATGCCTCTCCTTCTACAGGGGATCACAGTTCCTCATCAACAAGGGAACAAGGCCTGATGGAGAACGAGTGTGTTCTATTAACAGAATTAGGCTTCAGAAGGTGGATAATAAGGAACTTTTGTGAGCTAAAAGAACGTGTTCTAGCCCAATGTAAGAAACTAAGAACCTTGAAAAAAGGTTTGACGAAATGCTAACGAGAATAGACAATTTAGAGAGGAATATAAGTGAATTAATGGAACTAAAGAACACAATACGAGAACTTTGCAAAGTATGCACAGGTTTTAACCGTCGAATTGATCAAGCAGAAGAAAGGATATCAGAGGTCGAAGACCAACTTAATGAAATGAAACGAGAAGACAAGATTCGAGAAGAAAGAGTAAAAAGGAATGAGCAGTCTCCAAGACATATGGGACTATGTGAAAAGACCTAATTTACGACTGATAGGTGTACCTGAATGTCATTAAGAGAATGAATCCAAGCTGGAAAACATTCTTCAGGATATTATTCAGGAAAACTTTCCTAACCTAGTAAGGCAGGACAATATTCAACTCCAGGCAATACAGAGAATACCACAAATATATTCCTCAAGTAGAGTAACTCCAAGACATAATTGCTAGATTTACTAGGGTTGAAATAAAGGAGAAAATTCTAAGGGCAGCTAGAGAGAAAGGTCAGATTACCCACAAAGGGAAGCCTATCAGACTCCCAGCAGATCTCTCAGCAGAAACCCTAGTCAATATTCAATATCCTCAAAGAAAAGAATTTTCAATCCAGAATCTCATACCCAGCCAAGCTAAGCTTCATAAGTGAAGGAAAAATAAAATTTTTCACGAACAAGCAAGCACTCAGAGGTTTCATCATCACCAGGCCTGCTTTAGAAGAGCTTCTGAAAGAAGCACTACAAACAGAAAGGAACAACCAGTATCGGTCATCCCAAAAACTTACCAAAACGTAAAGAGTATCTCTATAATGAAGAACCTACATCAACTAATGGGCAAAATAGCCAGCTAGCATTAAATCACAATATTGAACTCTCAAGTATCTCACAGACTTAAATGAAATATTGGTTGGCTGTTTGTTATTTTCTTCCCTTATTCCTTCCTGTCTCTGATGTTAAGTACAATTATCAGCATAAAAGAGGTTTTTATTACCTATTTTTAGATTGCATTCCTGCCTGGGCAATAGAGCAAGACCCCTGTTCTCTCTCCCTCTTTCTCTTTCTCTTTCTTTCTCTCAAAAAAAAAAATTTCACACATATTAAGTTTTTTCCAGTTATCTTTTTGTCTGTGATTTCTAACTTAATTGCATTTGTTGACATAAAATATACTCTATTATTTTAATCTTTAAATGTGTTTAGACTTCCATTATGGCCCAAGATATATCAATTTTCATAACTAACCCAATAGTTCTTAAAAATAAATGCATTCTCCAGTTCCTGAATGATTATTACAGCAAATTTGTTAATATGTTTTTCAAATTGCCTCTTTCTTTATAGATTTTGCTATTATAGATTTTGCTATTAGTTACTAAGAGAGATGTGTTCAAATGTCTCATGATGATTGTTGATTGGTTTATTTCTAAAAAAAATAGAAAATAATAAATATGCAGGGATAAGTAAACATTAAACATATAAAACAGTAGTATCATGTGGAGTTTTTTTAAAAATAAGAGAACTTAAATACACAACAATGAAATAAGATTTCACCATTGTATTATTTGCATATTTTTGTTACCAGTAAGCTTGAACAATTTTTGTATGTAGCCATATATATTTTTCTATGAAATATTTCTTAGTCTAATTTTCTCTTGAGTTTTTAAGTTTTTCTTCTCAATTTGTATGAGTCTTAAAATATAGATTAAAGCTATCAATCCCTCATTTATCATATTTGTTACAATATTCTTCCAAGTTTTAAAAATCTAGTACAATCTAAAAATCTTTTGCTATGTCATCCATTGCTTTTAAACTTAAAAAGGTTTTCATTATTAGTAGATCTGATGAACAGTCTTTTTGGTTTTTTTTCTATAGTTTTTGTTTAGTTTTTCACATTCCCTTTTTTAGATCCTTCTGGATTCTATATTGATACATGTTGTGGGATGAAGTTCTAAAGAAGCCATGTTTGCTCATTTTTGCTTGCCAGCATAATTTCACAAAGCCCCTGACACTGTGATAATGTGCACCTCTCTGGAAAGATGCTTTGAAGACAAAACAGAATAGAGCACATGGTCCCCCACTACTCTTGCCTGAGATCTATATTCCTTAAAAGACGAATGACCCTAGTCCTTGCCTTTTCAGCACATAAGATAACATCTGACTGGGTTAGTAATTATGGCTCTGTATTGATAATCAGATGTACTTTTTTTATTTTTGAGACAGAGTCTAACTCTGTCACCTAGGCTGGAGTGCAATGGCAACCTCTGCCTCCTGGGTTCAAACCATTTTCCTGCCTCAGCCTCCCAAGTAGCTGGGACTACAGGCACATAACACCACACCTGGCTAATTCTTTTTTTTTTTTTTTTTAATTTTTAGTAGAGATAGGGTTTCACCATGTTGGCCAGGCTGGTCTTGAACTCCTGACCTCAAACAATCCACCCGCCTTGGCCTCTCAAAGTGCTGGGATTACAGGCATAAGCCACTGCACTTGGCCCCAGATGTACTCTTATACCCAACCTGTGATATGATTGGAATGTAACTTCTGAGTAAGTTTGATGTGATTTTGCATGTACCAAGCCCCTACCATGTGTATATAAGTAATGGGCAGAAATACTGTGCAGGAACACAGTTTTTAGGCCTTGTTCTATAGTCTTCCATAAGACTGAATAAAACTAACTTTATTTAAAGGCTTGACTTTTTTCTTTAGTCAACAATAGTTACCTAATTAATTATCCAAGCACTATTTGTAGTATAATTTTATACTTCCCCACATATGTTAATACCTTCTTATAAGTTATATGAACAAGAAATCTTTGGAGGGATGATCTTTGTGTTTCACTAATCTGTCTGTTCATTCTTACAGTTGTGTCAACCTGTTTTATTTACTATAGCTTTGTAGTATACTTTCATGAATGCTAAGGCTAAGGCTTGTGCTTTGAATTACTCTTCTTTTTCAAATAATTTGAAAATCAAGATGAATTGTAAATTGGTTTTCAGAAGTATATTGATTGATTTGACCTTGAGGCCATGTAATTCAATGTTAGTAGATCATCAAGAAGATATGATACAAGGTAATTAATATGCCTTCACAGAGTGTGACAGAACCAAAGTAAAAAATTATATCTAATTTACCTGTCTTAGGATACCCAGAACAACATGAGACTTGGGGTAGAAAGAAATGGTCTTTCCTGCCTCACGCTAACTTTTAGGATTATAATAAACTCTAAAAGAAACAAATGTGCTATTTTGAAGGTAGTACATGTACATGATCCTGATCTTAGGTGAAGGAATGTCCTGAAATAGCTAAGTGCAGAACTGCCCGTGTAGAGAGGTCCTATTTCTTGAGTCAAAGAAGGTCTTTTAGGAGTAGCCTTGTCTTGTTTATGATATATTTATAAAATGTCCATCACAGGGTTTCCTAATGAGACACATTTAGAGAACAATGCACAATAGGATGAAATCCTATGCTAGACAGTATAGAGGCATACTATAGAATGACTATCCTCTACATGGTGGGTGATCTCTACATTTGATTTTATAACACTGCTATGTATTATCCTCTAACAGCAAATAAACATATCAGAACTGGAATTATTTGCTAAAGGCAATATGTATATTAGTTTCTAATGCCTCCATAGAAACCTTAATAGGAAGGTGAAGCCCTTAACTTTGTTTACATCAATAAAAGATATTTCAGCACATGCTAAGAAAATATAGAATAATACTCACTTAGTAACAGACTAAGAAGCACCTTGATTTGCTGGAAGGAAGGGAAAGGGAAAGCGGGACTGGAATTTACCCATAAATTTGCCAGGTTTGCAGAAATAAGAGCCTGATATTAGCTTCACTTGACTTTGGCTGTAATCCCATGAGGCTGATGGAAGAAAATAAGTCTTTATCGTGCTATTCCAATCCCCATCTTCAGGCATAGAGCCAGAGGCAGAGAGGACTAGAAATTTGGCGTGGCTGACTTTTCTGCATTGGGTGTGGATTTGGTATTGATGTAAATTGGGAGGCTGACATTTACCCTGCTTAAATAGAAACGGTGTTTGTGTCTGCTGTAAGAGTGCCACTCCATGAATGGGCAGAAGATAGAGGCTTGTCCTTGAGATAATCAGGGAAACTGCCCACCATACCTCCCACCTGCCACATGCAGTTTGACATGCCCCAAGCTGAAATTATACACTCCCTTCACTCCCAACTATCCCATTAACCTCCTCTTGCAGTATGGAAGGTCTATTGATAGTATTATCATCTACCCAGCTGAGTTCAGTTCAACAAATATTTGTTGATCATCTACTTTGTGCTGGATACTGAGATAATTAGTAAATAACACATAAACTTTTCTTTTAGAGCTTACCACCTAGAAAAGGATACAGACAAGCAATTTCAGTGTATGAGTGGGATAGGAGCTAGAAAAGAAGAGGAAGAGAGTTCCATATGGGGGAAAGAGACTGAGCAAAGCCTTGAGAGTATATGCAAGAAGCTATGCTTGTGATAGTCAAACTCGTGATAGTCAAACGGAAAGTGTGAGGATAGAAGCAGTGGAAAACAATGATGAACAAGGCACTGGGGAGCTTTTGACTGCAGAGAGTCAGGACTATATTGACAGTTGTAAAAGATCACTGTGGCTGTTTTGTAAAGAAAAGACTAGAATGGATCAAGAGTGGAAGCAAAAATACTTATTTAGAAACTAGATAATTTAGGACTGTCCAGTTACCCAAGCTAGAAATTGATTACTTTATACGTCACCCTTTTCATCATAACCAATAATCACATCAAGTTCTGACAGTTCTGATGCTAAAATTCATTTAATCACTGTTTATTGAACCCTTCTATGCATCCAATGCCATGAGAGGTGAAAAAGAATTCACTTTTCTTCCAAGAGAGACTGATTGCCTTGTGGGAGTGGAAAACATGTAAAAGGGTAATTTCGAAATAATGTCATAAGTATTTACTGGGTGCTCTCCAAGCTGGAAGCGTGGAGAAAGATATACATAGATGGGAGGGGGAGAGGGAGAGAGAGAGAGAGAGAGAGAGAGAGAGAGAGAGAGAGAGATTTGCTCTGCAGAGAATGAGAGAGAAATAAGAGATCCATGAAGATGAGGTATGAGTTATAAGGATGAATAAGAATTCCCTAGGGGGAGGAAGTTGGGATGAGAGTATTGCATGTAATGAGAATAGCTCACGCAGAGGCATGGAAATATGACTGAGCAGGTCTTGTTCAGGAACCAGCAAGAAGTCTGGAGTCACTGAGACTGGAGCTTAGGTTATGAGAGTTGGCATAAAAGGTGAGGTTGGAAAGATAGGCCAAGCTGGAATGTGAAAGCCCTCGTGCAATGAGGTGAATCCTGGAGAGTCATGAGAGATTTTTAAGCTGAAGAATGATTGATCAGGTTTGGGACTTGAATCCATATCTTAGGCCACTATAATTTATCACCATCTCTTCATTCTCCCTAATTGTGCCCCATTAAAGCTCTTGCTCTTCCTTATTTATATGATTGCAGTGGTCACCTTACAGATCTCTCTGCCCCAGGTAAATCCCTGCAAACTATCCTTCACTTTGGCGTCTTTCTAAATCCAGCCTGCTTCTACCACTCTGCTGCAGCAGGCCAGTGACTCCCCTCATTGCCTGGAGAAATCCTCAAAGGCTCAGTATGGCATGCAAGACCCTCACGTTCCAGCCTGTGCTGCTTTATACCCTCCTGTCCCATCTTTCTTTCTCATCTCATTCCAGCCAACCCCTCTTGACATCCCTCCTAACTCCGGGTCTCCGAAGCCTGCCAGGCACACTCAGGACACCCCGCCTTTTCTCACTCTCTCTCAAAGTCTATCTGAGATGTTCTTACTGCAAATTGCTCCTTAATCTTCAAGAATCAGCCCACAAGGCAAGTTCCTCTGACCTTGTCTTGACTCCTATAGGAAAAATAAATCTCTTCCCTTCTCTGAGCTCCCTGGCATATGGCACATACTGATAATAGCACATACATCACATTGCCTCATAATTATTGCTTAAAAGTCTGTTTCTCAGGCTAGAATGTAAGTTCCACCAGAGGATGAGACCATATCACATTCCTCCCATAAACTCAGCTCATAGCACTGTGCCTCACACACACTTAGAAGCTTGGCAAATGTTAAATGAAGACACTGATCTTCTTGTCCCATTTTTGTCCAGAATCTATAATCTTCCTCACTAAGCAACTACTTACTGTCCAAGGGAAATCACTATTTTTTGGGATAGGTTTCTATTGCTAGGTCACTGCAATTATTCTCTTTAATCAGTTGGACAGCAAAAGGCCCGTAGCTGAGACATTTCTTGAGTTAGACAGCACGGGCTTCATTCTTCATACCATAGCTTCCAGAGGGGCTCAAGTACCCACCACAGTCTCAGTTTGCAACCAAGCCACATGATAAAGCCTGTGTCTGTCTTTTAAATATCCACCCCCTCCATTCACCTCTGTATATTTTGGGACCCAAGCAAAGGACAAAAAACATTCTCAGAGATATCTTGGGGCATGGCATAATGTCTACACATCAGCTGGGATTTTTCTAAGGATAGCCACACATATGTGCCAAAGAGGGACTACAAAAGAAAAAAAAAAACAGGGAAAACTATGTCTGCTAGTATTCCGGCTTCCTATAGCTCCCTCTTAAATGGAGGAACAAGAAACCCCCTAACTGGGGTTAGTTGAAGGGTCAGAGCCTTCAGAAATCCTTCTATTTCTCAATTGTGGGTTTAACATCCACCAGCTTTCAAATTCCAAGAAAAGTTCAGCATGGGCTCTAACCACACCACCTTTCCCTTAACTTCTAACGCTTACAGCAGCTGGTAGGAACTTCAAAATACTAAGTCCAGGGCACTCCCTGGAGCTTACAGCATAAGTAAGAATCTAGTGCCTCAGGAGCTAATTCCTGGAGGGCTTTCTGGGGCATCCAGGAGTCTCTCGTTACTTGGCAGACTGCACAGGCCACTCATATTGAAGCACACATGTAGGGGTAACATTTTGGGGGATAACCTTATGTTAGTTTAAGGGCAGCCTGAAAATGTCTCTAATTATTGTCAAAAGAGTTGAAGGCTGACTTTGGGAGGCCAAGGCAAGCAGATCACCTGAGGTCAGGAGTTCAAGACCAGCCTGGCCAACATGGTGAAACCCTGTCCCTACTAAAAATACAAAAATTAGCGGAGTATGGTGGTGACTGTAATCCCAGCTACTTGGGAGGCTGAGGCAGGGGGATTGCTTGAACCAGGGAGGTGTAGGTTTTAGTGAGCAGAGATCATGCTACTGAACTCCAACTTGGGCGACAGAGCGATATTCTGTCTCAAAAAAAAAAAAAAGTTGGGGACTGAGTCTTGGGGCTTGTAGGATGCTGAGCAAAAAACTTTTACTTCCAATAGCTTTACTACTCATAAAGTTATTCATGACTCATATAGAAAAAGTGGAAGGGACAAGGTAGGAGTTTAGTTACATGAGGGTACAAATTAGTTTGTAGGTACAATGGGGGAATGAGGCAGAGACAAAGAAAAAGCGGAGGAATGGACTGCAGGGAGATAGGTGCGGGATCACCTGAAATTTTAGAAGGGAGAAGTTTGAAGAACAGGAATTATTGCCTCATTAAAGGGGAAATATTTGTTTTAGGAATCCACTGTAAACATTTATCTGATTTGCCTAAGAATGAAGTAGGAATAGGTCTGTGTAAGCTTCAGGATGTACTGGAGAGGAAACCCAGGCATGAACAGCAAATACCCTTTCTTGATTGTATTCTTGTCCCTAGAGTCTTAGAGGATTTAGTTTTAGACTCAAGGCCCTCTGGTCCATATCACAGTGTGCATGTATGGACCATCTATCTATAGTATCCATTTTCCCTGGAAGTGAGTTTAGAAACAACTATTATAAACAAAAACAGGAAGCAAAACAAACAAGGAAATAACAATTTAGTGCTGCAGAGGATGAAGGAAGATGGGGGAGAGAAAATGCACTTCCCACACTACCTAAATGCTATAAATTAAAAAAAGACCAGCAGAAAATGGCAAGGTTGGGATTTTCTAAACAGCCAACACCCAACTGCTTTATTCATTCTATGACTATAATGTCATCAAATATTTATTGAACACTATTAAGTACCACAGATAAGCACTAAGGATGAGAGGTGACTTAGGCAAAGTCCTTACCTTCAAGGAATTCACGGTCTATGGGAGAACACTCATAAATTATAACACCATACCAGGACCATTGAGCTTGGGAGTGGGATAACCTGGCCCATTGGGAACAAAGCATATAAGCATAGGAATATGGCTCTGCGCTGACAAAAGAATTGTTGGGGATCAGTTGCACTTCTGGGTCTCCATTCAAACTATAAGTTTAAGTAGAAAAAGGGTGCAGCTGAGCTTTGCGATTGATTCAGAATACAGCTGCTAAATCTAACTACAGTTCTTTTGGCACTGCTAACCAGGCTGGATTCTGCCTGGTGGTCAAAGGCTGCCAAATTCTGGATTTAAGACATTGCCTTTCCAAACAAAAATAGCTGTAATGAAAATCGCATACGACTTACATAAACTTTAGTAATATAACACACACATTACCTTTAAGAAGGACGCTAGTATTTTGTTACATATGGACCGTCTGACTTAAAATAGTTATTTCTTGCTGTCTTTTATCTTGTTTCCATAAGCTTTATAATTTTAATAGTACCCATCTGACTCTACCCAATGATAAATTTATTTGAAAACTTCTCCAAAAGAAACTTTCTCAACATTTTAATCATTTGAACTTGCCTTTATGAACTTAAGGCACAACTTTCCTGAGTCTTGGTTTCATCAACTGTAAAATGGGGATGATAAACTCCAAAACACCAGCTATTGGTAAAGTTCAAATGAGATTAATATGTGTACAAGCTGGAGTTTAACTGAAAAACTGCCTCTGCTTTACATCTAAATGAGAAATATTATAGCCTTGAAGCTTGACCCCCCAAGATGCTGTAACCTGGAAAAGTGTTAAGACTAGGTGAATCTTTTCCCAGGATAAGAACGGCATGAAGAGGACAATGGGGAAGAGATAAAAGTAGTCTGGCTGTGACAGAGCCCCTTACAGATATTCAATGCTGATTTGGCTCATCAGGCCAGTTTCTCTAAGCTATTACCGTCCTCTGCCCTCTCACCCTGTTATTTACTTGGTTAAACACGTTGACCTAGCAGGATGAAGGGATACCACTCCTTTAGCAGAAAAAAAAGTGGGAGGGTCTGAAATCCTGAGTGTCTTCATTGTAGAAAAATGTTATGTACTGCAAGGACAGCATCTAAGGCAGCATATATAGAGTGTCTGGAGCCCAACCGAAGGCCAATAATTGATTGTAATAAACAATAAGATATTTTCTATATGATACAGGTATATAAAACTATATTCATTTACAAATATTTTTAAAATGCAGTAAATGTATATTTGGACAGAACTGCCCAATTTCAAAGTAAAGGTTGATAATCAGTTTTAAAAATTGAGGTTAAAAAACCTATTCAACAATGTAAAAATATTGAATTGGGCAGCGAATTAAAGTGATTCTCAAAATGTTTCACTGGATAAAACAAAATAATTGTGCTGAATTTCCTTAATTTAACATTTCAAACTTTAACTGTATTGCTTAATATTGTCTGAAATCTCTGCTGGTCATGGTGGCTCAATCCTGTAATACAAGCACTTTGGAAGGCCAAAGCAGGATTGCTTAAGGACAGGAATTTAAGGCCAGCCTGGGCAGCATAGTGAGGCCCCCCCATCATCGCTACAAAAGAATGTAAAAATTAGCTGGGCATGGTGGCACGCATCCGTAAGTCCCAGTTTCTCAGGAGGCTGGGGCAGGAGGATCACTTGGTCCCAGAAGTTCAAGGTTGCAGTGAACTATGATTGTGCCTCTGGACTCCAGCTTGAGTGATAAAGCAAGACTGTCTCCAAAATGTATTGTCTGACATATTTTATACATGGACAATTCCCAGTGAACAAATTTGTGGTTTGGCTATTTTCTGCATGTACATCAAGTAATATACATCATTCTTTTTTACCCATTGTCTATAATTTCTGACTTACTTACAAATTATTCAAATTGATTACATATTATGTTTTAGGGAATATCATTCTCAGTTTTCCCCCCAAATATGCCAGAATGGTAACTGAGGAAACAAGTGAATGAATGTTTAACTTTGTTTAAACATGTACAGCAATACAGATGATCATTTTCATAAAAGGTAATGACTTTCAGCTTTGAGAAATATTTATAAGTTAGCAAATCTAGAACATGAAGCAATACACCAAATAAAGAAACCAACCTCAGTAATACAGATGTCTATTTTATTAAAAAAGTTACAAACAGGTGGACTGCAGGGTTGTCTTACAAAATGACAAGAATGAAATCTATTGGAAAAATTTTACTTTTACAAATCTTCATAGGTAATTGTTCAATGTTTGTACTTGTTATTTGAGATTTTACCTTTCACTGATAAAGTTACAGTACATTAGATCCATGATAATTGGTTACATTATTTTATTTGCAGAGCCCTACTGCAGTGATTTGAACAACTCCTAAACAGATGCCATAGTAAAGACAAGACATATATTGCATTTAGAATTAATTTATTATCCTAATAAGCAACATGCAATCTATTGAGGAAGCTAAAATAACTTTTGGTCCCTTTTCTTAAAATGTGCTGGAGAAACCACCTTGAAAATCACTTTCCCCTGATTCCTGTGATCCTAAGTGAATTCAAGTCAAATTTGCTGCTGAGGTCAATGACAATGAACACTGTAATTGAGAGAGAGAGAGAGAGAGAGAAAAGAGAGAGAGAGAGAGAAGAGAGAGAGAGAGAGAGAGAGAGAGAGAGAGAGAGACAAGAACACAATCTACAGGAAAGAAACACTATAAAAAATCAAAATCTCTAGAAAATTTAAATCATGATGAATTATTTGATTCCTTTAGAATTTCACAAAACTACAAAGCTAGTAACAATGATCCATGATCACTTAACCTACTTTTAAATGAGTGTTTGGTTTTAAGTTTGGTATTAAAGTGCAAACTTAAATTAAGTATTCATTTCAAGCAGTTCATACATAAGGAACAATGTTTCAATTGCCTGTATCTTTATAATCCCACTATAAAATTCAAAATTTAAGAACAAGAGTTCACTTTGAGGGAATTTACTCAGGAATCAAATGCAACACGATTTTAAAAAAGGAAATCAAAGTTTAATCAATTTCTACTCAATAATTAATGGTCATGCTGACCAATAAATCACATGAATGTAGATACCACTTTATTTGAACATCACACACAATATAAATTTAAAATTGCCACACCCTTCCATAAACCATCACTGCATATATTAGAGCTTTCCTTGACAAAGTTATTGAGCTATTATTATAGATCAAAAGCATAGTTTTGGTTTTTTTGTTTTGTTTTATTTTATTTAGAAGCATGTTCAAATGACTAAAGCTGGGCTCCTAAAATCGAGAACTTTGGTGCAGGAGGTGAGCTGCAGTTACTAACTTCTGCAAATGAAAAGCACACAACTAAAACCAAATACAAACCCAACAATAAAATACTGTCAAACTTATACAATTTAAAAATCATTGCTAGAAAAAGCTCTCATTGTCACGATGTTAAAACTGAATCAAAATATTACTCTTCGTAAGTTTCCTTTCTGATTCTATACCTGTGTTACTGTTAAAATGTTCAAGTATTCAGACAAAATGTGCTGATTAGGTAAACAACATGGAAGGCAATGGCTATTAGAAAGCACATTTGCAAAAATAAAAAATAGCCCAGAGACTTGGCGCTATTTTCCCTCCTATTACACAGATTTTGTCTCTACTACGAACATGCTTCTTGAGAAATAACTAAAAAGCAATTGTGATAGTGCAAGAAAACTTTAACAAATATTGCTTTAAGCTATTATACAGAAAGACAAATATTAAGAACTAGAAAGTGTATATGATTTTATTTGAATTCAATTTTACATGTGCAGAAGTCTACTAGATGTCAATTACAAGCCTGACAGGCAAAGATGAGCTATCTCTGTTTAAGTATACAATTAATTTACCATGGATACAATATCCCTTTTCAAAGGCATTGCTAAATAGGTCATAACTAAATTTAGAACTTCACAGAAAGGAAAATGTTACTGCCACAATTCAATGCTATAAATGAGATTAACACATGTGAAAACCTAATGGAATTGAATGTTTAACTCTTCAACTAAATGCTCTGCAGTCAATTTCAAATATCAATTGTAACTTTCAGAACATGTTAATTACAGAAAAAAAAACACACACACATCACAATCTGCACTTGAAGAAAAGGGATATTCCATCCATACAGGTAAAATGTGATCTTTAATTTCTTTTTACAACACTGCCAAACGTAAACAAAGTCTCAAAGTATTAACCAATAATTTTAAAGGAGAAAAATTTTACAAATAGGATGAAGCACTGGTACGAGGTAATATACAGAAGTAACCATTTGTTTAAGGCTCAATTTTTTCTCCATTATAACTTTCTTTTAAAAGGCATTGCGTAGGTAATACTGAGTTTGAGTATTTAATAAATACAAGTCAAGAAACTGATTAAAGAAATCAATTAAAATATTAAAAATTAACCCTTGCATATTAGCCATCAATAAGAACTTAGAAAGCTATAAAAGGACTGACTGATAAAGAACAGATTTTAAACGTATGGTAAACGTGCTAAGCATTCCTGTTAAAGGTCGATGGATCTTGAAGGCCAAAGACCTTATGCACTTAAATAGATGTATGGCAACATGCTGTAATAGAGACAGGTTTACCAAGGCTCAGTTCTGCAACCCAGGTTGTAAAGTTCTCCAAAGCAGCATCTGTGCAAATTTCCTCTGAGTTTTATCTGCAATTAAGATAAACATGTCATAAAAATGTAGAAATATATAGTTTAAAAAAAGAACACTGACAACAGATCTATGTATACATAGAAGTGGTAACAAGAATAACAAACTTCAGTTGAAGTAAGAAGTTAATTTGCCCTCCTCCTGATAAGTCATTTTAAAAAACCCAGAAACACACAAGTGATGCATTAGATACAATGTACTTTGTGTGTGCATGCGTGTAGCTACTCTAGCTTATTTTTATAGTATCATTATGCCTTGTATTTGTATTATACCTATGCAACATTAAAAATGTCCTTACTGGTTTAAATGATCTTATAGTATAAAAGTTGTTGCAAATGCTGCTTCTACTTTGATCTCTTCACATTTTAACTGGAAATGGTATTAGAATCAAATGCATATCAATTATGAGTTAACTGGCAGTATGTTAGACTTTTCCTAAATTTAATTTTTTGAGAGACTAAAATAAGAAAATGTGATTCAGGCTGGGCACAGTGGTTCATGTCTGTAATCCCAGCACTTTGGGAGGCCAAGGTGGGAGGACTGCAGAAAGAAAAGAAAGAGAAGGAAGGAAGTAAGGAAGGGAGGGAGGGAGGGAGGGAGGAAGGGGAAGGAGGGAGGGAGGGAAGGAGGGAGGAAGGGAGGGAGGGAGTGGAAGGAGTGAGGGGAAGGAGGGAGTGAGGGGAAGGAGGGATGGAGGGGAGGGGAGGGGAGGGAAGGGGATTCAATCAAGGTCTAGATATTGAGCACCTACTAGGTACATAGGTTTGGTCAGATGCTAGGTGATAGCAGCAGTTCACATTTCCCACTTGGGTCTGCCCTTTTTTGGGGACATCCTCCCAACCACAGGATCTTCTTTTATGACTGGGATTCCTCAATCCCTGCTCTTATAGCTAATAGATTTCTGCCCTTCCAGCTAATACCAGGGGGAAAAAAAATCTATCATTCAGACAGACAGAGAGTCCTTCAACTGTGCTGAATCACCAAATAGCTTCTAGGGGAGTTATGTTTGTTTTTTAATGCATGAGATTAAAAATGTTATTATAAAGCCAGAAACAAAAGTAGAACAGCCACTGTGAAAGAATGCCAAGGGAAACCAGTTTATAATCATTTAAGGGTTCTACCAATGTTTATAAATGCATAATTTTAATTTCATTTGACAGGTATACTTCTATTAGTGTTCAAAGAGTCTGAGATAATGCTTTATTAGCAGCTATATCATAAAAATGATTACCATTAAAGAACACCGCTCTGCTCATTATTGAAATTCTGCCGCCTAAACACATTAGGAAAAAATAGAACAAAAATCTGCCTCTTTAGAAACTATTACAGAAACATGTTTCCAATTAACAGACATTTTTGCATTAAATTGTTAATTATGACACTGGTTATTTAAACTTGGGCAAGTCCAGTTTCCCCATCACTGAAAAATGGGATAAAAATACTTTCCTCACAGGAATGTTGTAAATTTGTTTTCCTTTCTCAACTATGTTATAAATTTCTAGAAGACCAGGATTGTACTTTTGATATCCAGACTAAGGACCTTTATATATTTTTAGCCTAGCTGAAATTTCTATACATATTTGAACACAACAGTATTCAAATATAGAGTATTCATTATGAATACTTTTTAGTAATTTAGACAAGACTTCCTTCAATTAGTTTGAATTAATGAATTTGCTATAAATTTTGGTCTACATTTTTCAAATCAAATAATTATAAAGAGATTGGGATTTTCAAATATGATTATATCTCTTAAATATTGAAGACCTGTTCAAGCATTCTCTAAAATCAAATTAAGAAAGTAGTTATTATTTGTAGCCAAAATAAACATTAATAATCAAATCATCTTACTAACCATAATCTATATTGAATAAAAGGTGATATATTAATCACCTCCCACCCTCTAAAAACCTGGGTAACATTTGGTCCATTCACATCCACAGGATGACAGTACTCCTGTGAAATCAAGAGATATAGATAAATCCTGAGTTAGACTCAAGAATATTAACATGAGGCATATCTTTAAGGAAACAAAGTATTAATACTAGCTACTTTTCAAGAGAGCAATAAATTATAATTCTGTAAATAAATCCTGAAGCAAAATGCTTGCATTAAACAAATACAAGTCTCTTTCAGATGAGAATTTCAAGTGTAAATGTTCTTGCTCCACAGTGACAGCAAAATTTTCAATATTCTGACACTCTCATTTATGTAAAAAAAATTGCTAAAGGTTTAAAGGCAGCTGGTCAAATCATTACTTTTTAACTTGCAGGATATCACATCAAGCACATTGCAAAGGTATAACTTGCAGCTTTCAAGATAGAACACATGTTATCCTCAACCTCACTCTCAAGTTTCCAGCAAGACACTCAACAAATCTTAACTCTGGAAGCTTCTATTCAAACTCTTACTTAATTGTTTGGTTTTACTTTTTTTTTTTTTTTTTTTTTTTGCTTTTTACCATTGCAGTATTATAGGAAAGTACAAAACAAAACAAGAAATACACAATAGTATGAACCTTTTGCTCAGGAAATTATAAAGTAAATAGTGTCTTCCAAGTGGGGTAAATTGGTATACCAGAATACCAAACACAGAACAAAAGGAACAAAGATCATTTTTTAAGTCAGCCTGAAGAAAAAAGGGGATTCTTGATTCAAGACTAGTACATCATTTCACATGGCAGCAGAACGCCTGAAATGTTAACAAAAGCTCCTGAAAGGTTTAGCAGTTTATGAAATCTTTTTAGCTTAACTGGACTTACCATATTTAAATACAATGGTATTTACTAGTATTCTTTCTCTCTCACAAATATTAGCATGTAATCATAATCACTTTTAATTTTTTTCCAGTTTTAAGCATATGATATTCTTAGGATTTAACCAAAATACTTTTTTTGGAAAATGAATTTCCTTGCATGTTTAATCAGCATTTTATATATAAGTTAAATGTTAGCTATATTAGCAAAACATGAAGATGAAATTATTTTATTAAAATAATTTTAATACATTATTTTAATAATTTTAATAAATCACCAAAATGGTTAAATAATTATATTATTTTAATAATACATTAAATTTGTTAAAATAATTTAAATGTTTTATTAAATAATTAGTTATTTTATTAATAATTTAATAAAACATTAAAATTATTATTTTAATACTAATAATTTTAATCTCAGAGACAGGATCTTGCTCGGTCATCCAGGCTAGAGTGCAGTAGTGCAATCATAGCTTACTGCAATCTGGAACTCCTGGGCTCAAGGGGTCCTCCTGCTCCAGCCTCTTGAACAGCTTAGACTACAGGCACATATCACCATACCCAGCTAATTTTTTTATTTTTATTTTTTGTAGAGTCGGGGTGTCACTACATAGCCCAAGATGGTCTTGAACTCCTGACCTCAAGTGATCCTTCCACCTCAGCCTTCCAAAGTGCTGGGATTACAGGCACGAGCCACTGTATCTGGGTTCAGGCTGTAATTCCTCTGAAAGAGGTTATATTTTTGTTAAATATCTTTTGTTTCTCTATCCTAATGTGTATAATATTCATGAAGCTTATTGGGGTTGGAGTGGGAGGACTAGGTCATTAAATGTGTTCACTGGCACAATTAAACACAGAGAGCAAAAGCTGAACCTATGTCATGGAATCCTTGAATGGAGGTAGAATCACACATGAAGGAAAGCAAGCTCACTAAATGTTTATGGTGGACCCAGGGTAGAAGGGACAGAATTAGCTATTTTTCTTATGTACTAGACATAAAATCTCTTCATGTTTAAATTAATATGAGTTCAATTCTGAGATCTCAAATATTATAACCAAGTCCAGTGATAATAAACAGCAGTATGAGCCCAATGATCCAATTCCAGCTGCTAGCTTTGAATTAGACCAGGTAAGTTAGTACTCCCCTCAACTCTAAATTGCTTTTTCTGAATTTGATATTCCTAAGATTGGCTTATCAAAAGAACTTGGGAATATGTTTTTGATTGGATAAGCTTTTCTAACAGCTGACAGGACTTAAGTTTTTCTTTGTGATATTATCTTCTGAATTGTAGAATTCTACTGAGAAGTAATCCCATGGGGAGAATCTTTTCTGTAGTATGGCTAGAACACTTCCTTGGTGGCAATTCTCCAACTCCATGATGCAATATTTGTTAATTCTACTGATGGTTCATTCTAAGCCAGAGAGGTAATGGAGTAAAATAGAATAGTTCATATGCATTTTATTCTGCAATAAAAGCCTAATCTTGAGGTTAAAAGGAAGCAATTAAAGAGGGAACAGATATACAAAGAGTCATTCTAATCACCAGACACCTCCACATCCAGAGCAGGTCTAACTAAGCAGGCACCTTTCTACTCTCAAGTCTCAAGTCATTAACCCTATGAATTCAGTGAGGAGCTGAGAGAATTAGGGGTAGTAGAAAGGGCAAGGTAGCTTTGTTTTCCCCTTTTACTCCAGGTTTACTGAGGGGCTTTATGGTATATACTACCCCCAAAGCATGCTTCTTCCTCCATTTAACTCCTCTGCTCCACTTTGACTCACCATGTGAACTGGATGACAGATGAGCATTTTAAATAAGCCATTTTCCCCATTCAAAGTGATATGCAAATAGAGCATTGGGAAAAAAGAAGTATCTAACAAAACTGTAACTTGTATAACAGAATTCCACCCCAGTGTTTTACTAATATTATTAATATTTACCTTGTATAGGAAATTTTAAGTATGTGATATGATTTGATTTGAGGATTTTTCTCCTCATATTTGCTAAACCCCCAGCAAATCATATCTAATTAAAACCTAAAAAAAATTAAAAACCATTCTGATTCTACATATTTATTTTTTTCTTAAAAAAAAACTAAAAATGTTCATCAATTCCACTGTATTCAAGAAAAGTAAGTCTAGCTACACCAAAATCACATTCATATATAATTTAGCCTTTCAGTAGCTTTTGTTAGCATCCCAGGCATTCTGCTGCCATGTGAAATGATGTGCTAGTCTTGAACCAAGAATCCCCCTTTTTCTTCAGGCTGACATACATATATAACGAACTGGGGCTGACATAAATAATGATCTTTGTTCTTTCAGTTTGCTTCCTTGTGTTTGGTACTCTTAAGCACCATTTACCTTAGTTGGGAGAACCTGTTCCATAATACAGTGAGAAAAATGGTATAAAATCTTTCAGGAGACCTTCAAACCACAGTGAAGAACACCCTTCCCCCCCACCCCCATTTTCTTTCTTTATCACTTTCATCAATACTGGACTGACATAAAGGAATCCTTGAAAAATCATCTTTAAAACATTCTATCTGCCAAAAAGATATATCAAACTGTCACACTTAAGAGATAACCTTACTGCACTTCCCCCCTTTCTACTAGGGAATCAACAGAATATTTTAGGGTATTATTATGCTCCTTCTTGGCATTCCTTCTATTTGAAAATCAACACTGACACCCACCCCCCCCACACACCAATCCTCTCAAGTCCTACCCATCTTCAAAGCCTGATTCAAATGCTATTGCTCCCAATCTCTCTAACTCAGTGACTCTTAACCAAGGGCAATTTTGTCCCCAGGGGATATTTGGCAATTTCTGGAGATATGCTTGTCATAATGGGGGATGAGGAAGATGCTACTGGCATCTAGTGGGTAAAAGCTAGGGATGCTGCTAAACATCTGACAATGCACGGGATAGCCCCAAACAGCAAAGATTCCAGAATGTTAAGAAACTGTTCTAACTGGAAGTGGTCTGTCCTTTCCCTGGACTCCCACGGGACAGTGATTTACTTATTTTATATATAGTACTATGGATTATTAACAAAACATTGATCCTTCTCAACAAAAATATACCAAAAGAGTGAACTGCCAGTTTATACCAGCACAGAAGAGCTATGATATAGTGAATGAAACCAGAACAGGACTACAATGCTGACCCGGGTAGTTTTCCATTATATTGCTGCCATATAGCAAAAGAAGTCCCTTCAAAGCACTTGATCATAGGCTCCTCAGGTTAGTAAAGAAGTCAGGATGATAGTGTATGAAGAATCTGGCTATGCTTCCAAACTTACACTAAAGTTACTGCCAAATGGAAGGGTAAAAGTTGAGAAAACAATCCTGGGAGCCATGCAGAGAAACAGGTGTTAGGCAAGAGACTAGTGACCCAAATTGAAAGGTATTAAGACATAAATGTGAGGAATTATCAGAAGCAATTCTTAGAGCATTAATAAATTTTCCATCTTGGTTAAAAACAACCAATTAACAACAGTAACAGTGTTTCTGATTTACATCCTATTATTTCTAACTTGGACAAGGTACTCTTCTAAATATTAGGAACAAACATTTCTTAAATCACCTTTACCTGTGAAAGTTTGATCTTCAATCTAGATCTGGACCTGACAAATTTCAAAGTTCCATGGCTATAGGATTCAAAATCCACCATCTATTTTTTTCTTTTTAGGTAAATGGTGAACAAGGACAACCACAAATTTTACTAGTCTCAGATTACAGATTCTCATATATGGTAATCAGTTCAATTTTATTCGATGTCAGAAAAGAAAAACCCTGCATATTGTGCACTTTGTTCTAAAAGATCTTGGACAGGGAGTTTCACTTAATATTTTTAGAAATTCAGCTTATTGGATATTTTATTTCAAGGCTAACACCTTCATTTATATATTCTGGTTATAAAAACAAGCAAAAAACTGCACAGAGAACTTGACCAATTACTGTAAAAATGAATAATTATTGGTATTAATACTTTCCATTTTTAGTATGTTAATTAACAAAAAATGTAAATATAGTTGGCTTGAGATACTAAAAAAAAAATCTATGTACTCATTCCTGTAGGTAACCAAATAGATTAAAAATAATTCAGATACAAAAATTTATTAAATGAAATAAACTCAGAAATAATTCAGAAGAAAATAAGTTCAAAAATAGCTTTAGAAATTATTCACCTGCCAATTTGGCTGAGACAGCTGGTCCTCTACATGTATGAGGCCAATTTTATTCAGTTAACCTCCTATAGCTGTCTACACTAATGATGGCAAGAAAACTAGGAACATTTTGTGGGAGTTGTTAAATTTTTTAAAAAGATGATAAAACTAACACAAAATGAGTATGTACACTTACATCATCTGCCCAGTAAGTGTCAGGTAGAAAAATAGAGCAAAATGGTAAAGATGCAATCACCACACAGAACTCGTTCAAATGTGAAGATGGCTTACAATTTAAGGAGAGAGATTATAGCAGCAAGAACATGGGACTTGATCCATAAGCCTCTCTCCTCCTCAAAAGACTATACTGCAAGCGCGATGCTATCAACCAAACATACGCTGGACTACGGTCTGAACAGTGACTTTATAAAATAACAGATGTGACTAGACATAAGAAAATAAATGAGTTTTCATCATATTCTGGTATGCTAAAGGCTGATGAGTGAAAGCATTTTGAATAAAGCATTGTTGTCATCCTTCATTATCAAAGATGACACTATCTGACAAGAGACCTTGTCTGAAAAGATAAATTAGTGACTGTTAGTCTTTTCTCCAGGGAACATACACAAAGCCAGACCTTTGATTAGGAATCATTGCTGCAATCTGAAATGCCTGTTGCCATTTGCAACACTGCCTCCTAGACTCGAGGTCAGCCTTGGCTCAGGAAGATCAATTTCATTCCTGATACTGTCAGGCTAGTCTGGCATTTGCTGTGGTCTCTCAGTCATTCACAATATTGGTTGTTTTATCTTATTATCTAAGTGTTACTATCTAAGTGAGACTATTTGCTCAATTACAATCTAGACTAAAAGATCATGACATGAATAAAATAATCTTGTTTTAAATGCTTCATAAGTTTTACATAATCTTACTTTTCAAAAAAACTCATTCATGTAAAAAACTTGTAAGTTATTTAACTCAGCAAAAGGCCTGAAGGTTTGTTACCATTCCTATTAATCTTATAATTTATTAAACTATTCAACTTTTTGTGTATGAAACTGTTATTTCTAACACATCACGGACAATTCAACCAGATTCTCATTTGGAACACATATTTATAATGAAGTCAGGGTACCTTGTGGCACTATAATTTGTTATTATCAGAGGTCACTTAAGTCCCTCAAGTGCTAGGTACAGATGAATTTGATTAAATAATTGTATTGTTAATCAAGCACTTGGTGATTAGTAAATTAGTGATTTTAATTGCAGCAATTTGCTTGCTGAGAATACAAAAACAAAGTATAGAAAATACTACAAAACTTCTGAAATTATTACTGAGTGCTATCCTGTGCATTTTGGATGCTAAATCAGAAAAACAGGGAAAAAGTGTATTATGATTTAACTCAAGCCAAAGAAATGTTACCAATAAAGCAGAGAAGGAAGAACAATAACTCACTTAAAATCTTAGTGATGGGAATACAAGCAATTTCTTACCTCCACTTTGCTTATCTGCATTTTAAAAAATTTTCTTCGTTGAATGTTGACTATTTTGTGTGATGGAAAATGTTACTCTAAAAATAAAGAAATTTAAGATAGTGCCATGTGTATAATACTAACCAGCTTTTCATTACACTTGATCAAAAAACAAAACACTACCTGATTCATATAGGGCCATCAACAACTAACCTGCTCGGTATGGCCATGATTGAGGTTATCTTTTTTACTGGACAACGCAAGTTGTACAACACTGATCTTGCTTCTCGGGCAGGGATGAATAGTTCATTTGCCTGACGATCTCAGCAAAAAGTTCATCCACCATTGATTTACTTTTTGCCGATGTCTCCATAAAAGGACAGCCCCATTCTTGAGCCAGAGCTCTGCCTTCTGAAGACATAACCTCTCTTTCTGGTTCCAGATCCACTTTATTTCCTACTAGGATTAGTGGGACTTTTTCATATCTCTTCACTCTGACAATTTGATCTCTCATTGGCTTGATATCCTATTCAAACAATCACAAAGAGAAAGAAAAAAATTATGCCATTTGCATAACCATAACAGAAATATTACAATATTACAAAAAGTCATACCTCAGTGAGTATACAAGGCTGAATCCAAAATGAAATCACATCTAAACAGATAATAAGTCATCATTTTGTCCACTGAAGAATTAGATAATTTCCACAGACCCTGCCTCCTGAGTTAGTCAAGAATATAAAACCTTGACTCATACAATCACTTTTCCCCACCTGAAGTCTATACTGATTAAAAAAGCAAGTTTCTAAATGATTATTCCATTCATACATAAGGATGTTTGGCCATCTCCCTAAACCTGCCTATAGTCAAGAATATAAAACCTTGACTCATACAATCACTTTTCCCCACCTGAAGTCTATACTGATTAAAAAAGCAAGTTTCTAAATGATTATTTCATTCATACATAAGGATGTTTGGCCATCTCCCTAAACCTGCCTGCTTGTCATCAGTCCTTATAACACCTGTTATCCTAGCACAGGATTGCTGCATCTATGCATTCCCAGCCATGCAGCAAGAGGGCTTGAAAGAAAGTGTTTTAAGTAGGAACAAAAACCACTTTGTAATACCTAGAAGAAAAGAGTTACAACCAGATGGATACACTTAAATGTTTCATTTTAAATTGAGTGGTATGCATTTATTGCAGTAAAATCAAACACCTTAAAATACATTAAATTCACTAGAAACTACTGTTAACAGTGAGCAACTCTTGGGAAGGACAGTGCAAGGGATGTCTGGATGGGAAGAAGTAAAAAAACAAAAATTTTAACCTGTGTTTGTTTTTACTACTTGATTGTTTCCCCATGTGTATTACTTTTTCCAAGTAGTTACAAAGAATTACAAAAGATAAGAGCCTTAGCGATTCTCCAGTAGCATCAATTTTGGGAGGTGGGGGCAAGTAGTGATTTAAGACAATATTATAGATTTAATTCTAAAAATTGACATTTTTTTGTAATATTTCCCAATTTAAAAAGTTTGCCTTAAATAGCAAATGTATGCTTAATTCGAAGTCATAGTAAGCACAGAATATTCACACGTGGGTCGATGGAAAAGCAAGGGACTGTGAAAATCTATAAAAATATAGTTATTTGATATTTGCATCAATTTGGTTTGATCATGTATCAACTCAGTCTTCTAGGTTATGCTTATTTCCCATCGTCTTTATGGAAACATAAGTCCAGCTGAAAATTAAAACTTATAGCCTTTGGGCTCAAAAGAATTTACATCGCCACCAAAATAATGGCACAGTTTTTCACTCCCAATTCATGTCTATAACAGAAATGGATACAATAGAAATTGTATGAACCACTTTTCAAAAGACTCTCCGCCTCCAGAAAGAAAGATGATAGAATAACAAATCTGAGGATCCTTTAGGGAAAAAATGCCTGTCAAACAGCACCTTCAGTACTTTGGTACTTTCTGGGGGAAAACGCTCTTATGATACTATTGTTTGGGAGTTCACACCTACATAAAATGAACGTTAGTTTGGTCTCAATAGATTTGATTTATTTCCCCAGAATTTATCATTTTAAAACAAAATACCTGAAGTTATTCTATCAAGATACTGGGAAAGTTCACTATAGTACTTTAATTTAAAATACTAAAGAAAGTGGAATTAGCACATTGTATTGGGTAAAGCACTTAAGGTCTCTTAAGTAAGCAACATTAAGTGCATACCTTTAAATGCAGAAAAAATATATCCATTTCCTAAATCAATGGAGGTCAATATAATGAGTCAATATGAGGTTATTTATTTTCAAGGAATAAATAGAAACATGTATTGCATCTCCTAAAATAACGTCAAACCTTCGGTCTGTTTCCCAGTGAAGGACAGGACAGATTTTCTGAGATTGGACTACATCCAGTTTGGCCACCCAGCCGGGAGTAAGAAATCTGCACTTGTTCAGTGTTGCCAGACTCAAATATTTTCTGTAAATACAGGCAATGTTACCAGAAACAATTTGGATCAACTGCAGAAAAGGACTCATTCCTGATTTTTGTTGGTTATTAATTCTAGGTACTAGTCCTTTCTATTAGTAACTTTCCTTCCCACTACACGCCCCAAGTAATTAAGTAAAATGCCTAGAAGGCAGGTCTTGAGTTCTTCGTTTTGCAACACTAAGATTTATGAATCTAGTTGAGAAACTTGAGACAGAAGGGGAGGGCGGCGGGAGGGGGTGTTGGGGGTGGGAGGGGAATGTGTGGGTGGAGCAGACACAGAGGACTTATCTGTGCAACAGATAATCGGCTCCAAATAATTTTTTCAAAGTGCTCTATTTACCCGAGATTATCTGTTAGATGTTTTGTTGAGTAAGTTAATCAATACTTGTTGAATTGAGCAAGCAACTTCAGAAGGTTATATTCTGGGCTAAACATACACAGACAGACCTATTCCTTTTTCACTTTTCTTTCACTTAAAAATAGCTTTAAAATATTTGTTGACGCTTGTTTTACTACGCTCTGCAAAAACAACCCGATAGTCTTCCATGCCAGGAGTAACCTCAAAAATGCGTCATGTCTAACTTTCAAAAGCAAACCATAGTCATTAATGCACGGTTCAAGCAACTCAAGTCTATTTCGATTACCACACCCCCGTCTAACAAATTACAAGACTTGGTTTGGTTACCTGAAAAGACTGTTGATTAACCAGGCTATAAACCAGGATGAAACCTTGGCCGTTTTTGATGTAGAGATCTCTCATAGAGGCAAACTGCTCAGTTCCTGCGGTGTCCAGAATTTCCAGCACGGAGGGGGAAGAGTCCACTTCGATCTCTTTGCGGTAGAAATCTTCAATGGTGGGGTCATATTTCTCAATGAAAGTCCCAGTGACAAACTGCACAGTAAGGGCAGATTTGCCAACCCCTCCGCTCCCTAACACAACTACCTTGTATTCCCTCATGAGTCTCACCTTCACCAACTCCTACTAGAGTGGGGGAAAAGATCACCCCGCTAGCTGCGGCGCGGCTAGACGAGGCGGAAGGTAGGCGGAAATCTGCGAACTGGGGAGGAGAGTGCAGAGGAGCAGAGGGCCCAACCGGGGAAGAAGAGGAAGTTACAGGAGGGGGAGGGGAAAGAGCGTAGACTCTGGGTGGGTGGGGAAGGGATGGCAATGCCCTTCCTATAGGAACCGCAGCCCGAGCAGGGGGCGTGGGGGAGGAGGGCGAGCCTGGGAAAAGTCCGGCGAGGGTAGAGAGGAGGCGCGTGCCCCCGGGAGGGAAAGGGTGTGGGCCGCGGCGAGGGGACCCCGCGGCGAGGCGGACGTCCGAGGAGCCTGCCGCCCGGGGCTGCCAGGTACTCCTCCCCCGCCCTTCACACAAAGGGGCCCAGGGACCCCGCTTCCTGCTCGCGCCGCGGAGCCGGCCCAGGCCTGCGGGCTCCCTTCCAGTCACCGCTGCCTGGGCAGGTTTCTGGGTCCCGGCTCCCGCGGGGGTCGTCCGGCCTGTGAAGGAGACAGGGACGCACATTACCCGGCTGACCTCCGCCCTGAACCAGCGGCGCTGGCCGCCGTCTCCCCCAGTTCCCACCCGGATCAGGCTGCCTCCGCCACCGCCGCTTACCCCGCCGTCCGCACCCGCCCGGCCGCCGGGGAGGCTCTGTCACGCCAAGGCCATGGCCACCCGTTGGCTCCTCTGTCTCTCCGCTGCCCCAGCGCAGCTGCTTGCGCCGGGGAAAGGGGCGGGGGCCGTCCGGCGGCGGTGGCAGCCGCAGGGACTCCAGGCGAACCCACCTCTTTTTTTTTCCTCTCCCACCCCCCACCCCCCCAGCACACACCCGGAAGGGTTTCCCTGACACACTGGCTGAGGTGCCCCAGTTCCCCGAGACTGGACGGGATCACTTCCGGTGGGGAAAGTCCCACCTCTCCAGGGCGAGCCGGGTGGCGCTGGGGCCGCGCCCTGCTGAGCGAGCGAGCTGGCAGGGGAAGGTTTCGGGTCGGGACTCCGGCCTCGGGAACCGGCCTCTGGGAACCTGCTGCGTTCGTCCTTTCCCGCCCGCGGCTGCCGCCGACCGTCCCAACCCCAAATCTGTAGAAGCCCCTCCGCCCCGCAGTCTCCCGTCGCCCGGCCGGAGGACTTGAGCCGTTCGCTGGCCGGTGCGGGACTGCCGGCTTATAATCTAGCGACCGGGAGAACGCCAAACATCCCTGAACTAGAAGTTTGAGGGAAAATCAAACAGCCCGTTTGAAAGTTTATTCTCCTTGCTGGTATTTCTTCCACTTGCTATTTTGCTGAGAGATGTATGCAAACTACCCTTAGAATTCGTATGCAGTGTGTTTTACTTGGCCGTGCCTGACAAACACACACGGTACTTTTATCATGTGGTAGATCCGCCTTGACTTCACCAGCGAATATCAAAGTCACTTAAAAAAAAAAAAAATCACGAGGCTCGAAAACAACAGCATTAGAAGCAGACTTTATGGTACTCTACTCAGCTATGTTCTCATTTGATTCCAACCACTGCACGCAGAAAAGGTAACCAATATTCAGAAAAGAGAAGAGTTGATTGGAAACGGTTTAGGCCTAGAGATTAATTTATTTTAATATTTGACTATCTGCATGTATAACAATTTGCTTGGCTGGCTGTTACATGCTGAAGTTTTGTTTTAAAGGCCATCCTTTGTAGCCTTTGAAATTCAAAAGCAAGGAGCAACTCGTGTTCGATTCTAATTTTTAGATAAAATTGTTACTTCCCACTATCTTTTCCTTTGCTAGCTTTCTATTTGCAAACTTTGTGTCAGATCCACAGAGCCCCAGGGCCAGGAGGCTAGGCTGTATTTTAGGTATGTCATTTTCTTGACAATTCAAGCCTGTACACAGAAACATGGGATACTCAGTGGCCAGCCTAGCAAAATTGACTCCAAATTCCCTTACTTGCAAGCCCCAAATGGCCAAACTCTATAAAAAGAGATCCCAGTCCAAATTATTGGAGATTAGAACACAGGTGAATCACAGTAGTGTGAGGTCCCACTGTCCCTCCCTGAGTATTCCCCAATGTCACTTACAGTAGTCAAAGGAGAGTTTAGTTCAGTTTCTCCTTGACCTCAGGCCGGTGCTGTCTCTCCAGCGAAGTCCCCAGCTCTGGCTCCAGCTGGCCTGGGCTCTGCCTCATATCAGAGGCACTGCCCTCTGCTGGAAGAGGTTTGGTCTGTGAGTTATGCGTTTCCCCACAGGTCACTGCTCCTTTCACACTTGCTGTTGCCTGATTTGGAGCTCTGCTGCTCATCTCCCTGTCTAGCTGTCTCCAGACTGTCTGGTGGGATTCACAGTCCTCCACCAGCCGTGCTTGTAACTGAGTCTGGAAATTCCTCTTCTGTCCAGCCAGTGTTGAGCAATCATGGCAAATATCTGCTCATTACTAAACTGTCAAAACAAGGAGATTTTCAGGTCATCCTACCTGTTGGCAATCCCTAATATCTCTGAATGTGTTGGTCATGCTTAGGACAGAGTTATTTGTTTCTCCACGCAATGAAACATACTCCTTCCCTGTGGGGTCACTCTCATAAACTATAGGGTGAACAAATATCATACTTATTCTAAAGATCCTTCTAAACTTTCCTAGGAAGGGTATTCATTACAGCATTGATTGGGAAAGCAAACAATTGGAGGAAGCTTAAATGTCCTTCAGCAGGTGATTTTTAAAAGTTTTATATCTATCTAATTATCTATCATCTACCTACCCATCTATCTATCCATATTCACAAAATGGGATACTATGCAGCTACTTTAAAAGAGAAAAGTAGATTTGTAAGTGCTGATATAAAAAGATGGCCAAGATGTATTGTAGGACTGAAAAAGCAAGACACTGAACAAATGTCTAGTTGCTACTATTTATGTAAAATGCGGGTGTGTAAAAGTTGCATAGCCATTCAAATCTGAAACAAAGTAATTACGGGTGAGGGCTATTGTGAAATGGCTTTTATTTCTCCATATCATTTTAATTTTTAAACAATAATTAGGGAAAGGGGGAGTAAATATAACCTTATCATATTTTAAATTGAGGAACAAAAGCAAGTTGTTTACCTCAGCTTTGTAAAAGAAAAAAAAAAAATACCCTGACTGTCTGGGGGTCAGTGGACAGGTCTGTCCAATTTAAACAAATTCCCTACCCTGCCTGCCCTCCCCAAACATCTCTATACTTAGAAAAGTATTTTCACATACATTATCTCATTAGACTCCAGTTGTTTGCCAGTGTACTCTCATTGGGCAATGAGGGTATAAAGACCAACTAGAAGAGTGTGGCCTGGCAGTTGAGAGCCAGAGCTCTGAAATGAGACAGAGGGACATTAAAATTGCAGCTCCCCCACATTCCAGCTGTGTCCCCAAGCAAGTTATTTCATTTGTCTGAGCCTCTATCTCCTCACCTGTAAAAAGGGGAGAAGTTAATGTGAGAATATAATAAGATATTACAGGTAAAGTGCCTAGCACTGTCCCTTGCACATTATAAAGCCTCAATAAATGCCAGCTATTTGGTTTTCATTTAAAAAATTTAACGAAGTGTTAATTTTTAAAAAACAGCAACAAGGAGGGGAACAAAATTTTAAAAGCCCAAGTAGCTGCAAATGGCACAAAAATAATAATTCAGTTACTCTTCACAAAGGTATTTATTGTTAAAAGCTTATTTTGGGGGGAACATTATTTATTTGTTAGTATATCTATCAATCTACATTCTCCATGGATTTTTTAAAATTACTAGGAAAATCACTTGAACCTGGGAGGTGGAGGTTGCAGTGAGCTGAGATCATGCCACTGCACTCTAGCTTGGTGACAGCGAGATTCCGTCTCAAAAAAAAAAAAAAAAAACAAAAAAAAAAAAAACAAAAAACAATACTGTACTATAAAAGTAATCACACTATATTTACTATTCTGTACCTTGCTTTTTAAAATGTAATTTAATTTTTTTTAAGACAGTGTCTCCCTCTGTTACCCAAGCTGAAGGGCAGAAGCATAATCATAGCTCACTGCAGCCTCTACCTCCTGGACTCAAGGGATCCTCCCACCTCAGCCTCCCAAGTAGCTAGGACTACAGGTTCATGCCACCACACAAGGCTATTTTTTCTTTTTAAGTAGAGATGGAGCCTCACTATGTTGTTCATGCTGGTCTCAAACTCCTGAGCTCAAGAGATCCTCTCGACCTAGCCTCCCAAAGTGCTGGGATTACAGGCATGAACCACCATGCCTGGCCTTCTTCATTTTTTTTTTCATGGCTGTATCATAAGTTAATTAACCAGCTCCCCTTTGAAGGACACTGATTGCTTCTAGGGTTTTGCACTGAACACCTTGGACATATATCATTGTCAGTTACTGTTTAGGGTGAATTTCTAGTAATCCAATAATTGAAACAAAAGGCGCTTGCACTTAAAATTCTTCTGGTAAATATTGCCAAATTGTCCTTCAGAAAGGTCAAGCTAATTCACATTCCCACCAATGCAGTATGACCATATCACTTTATAACCTCACAGTAGGTATTACTAATTTTAGCATTTTATTGTGATTGTTGCTTGCTTTAGGGTATTTTCAGGACTAACAAATGCAGAGCAGTGTTTTAGAAATAATTTGGACTTCAGAGCCAGACAGTCTTAACACTGCCCTTCTGCAAGCTACACCTCCATTCCCTCATTTGTAAAGTTGGGCATAATAGCATTATCTAACTCACAGGAGAATAAATGAGACAATCCATTCAAAACATTTAGCCTTCCAAACACTAACTGCTCAATAAATAGAAACTGCTCAAGTAATAATTTTTCACTCCAAAGGCTCAAATATAGGGGGGAGGGGAATGGGAGGACTTCTCCAGAGATCATGCCCTTGAGATTGAGAACTTTTACTTTAATTCTGCATCAACCTCCTCTCCAAAGTATTGCTCAGGCATTATTTCAAAGAACACAACCCATTTTTACCACAGTGTGGAGAAACCACAGTGTATACACTATATGCAGATTATGTAAGTAACAGGACCATAATCTTATTTTATGAAATTAGCTTGGCACAAGTTTAAAGTGCTGGACATTTGCTACAGGCACCAGCTGCTTACTTCTCTTATCCTTTTCTTCTTTTCAAATCGTTACCTCCTTCATTTGCATTCTTCGGAGCCACCAACTGCCTGGAATATTTTACCCTAACTTCCACTCTCCAAATGAGCCTTCTTGCCTTCTAGGTCCTGGGAAAAAGCCCATAGCTGTCTGTTTACTATATATGGCTATCTATTATCCATCCAGGCTCTTCCCTTCTCTTTTGCTAAAAGTTGCTCTTGAATTATCAGAAAGTTTGAGCCAGCAGTGTCCTCAGTCTTTACCTACAGAAATCTTATTTCAATGCTTTAGGGGCCCCATTGATACCAGCTAAATTGTCCTGGGTTCTTTCCAGCTCCTAGCCTCTCAAATTCCAATCTTCTCTTTCCAATCCTGCCTCCAGCTACATCAATCATTAGTTCTGTATGTCAGGCTCCCCCAGTACACAAAACCAGTTTTATACCTTTATTATTATCTTTTTCTCATAAAACTAATGTTATTTGCAAAAGAATATGTAAAATAAAAGTATAATCCCACTACCTGGAGAAAATTGCTGTTAACATTTTATTGTCTTTCACAATTTTTTTTCTAGAGAGAGCTAAAGAAGTTTTTTTTTTGTAAACTAAGAATGGGGTCATATAAATTTGCTAATGGCTTCTTTCACTTATGGAAACATCACGTCTGCATAAAGCACTGAAAATACTCATGTAACCCTCATCCCCTACATGCATCAGCCTTTTTTTCCTATAGCTTTAGCTTTCCTAAAGCCTCAATGAGAATGTAATCACATTCAATTTTGCTCACCTGGAATCCTTCATCAAACGAATGGGATTTCAGTAGAGGTGCTGCTGACCACAGAGGACACTACCCCAGCCTGGCCAAGCAAACACTTCTACAAAGACACAGATTTTCTTTTCCATGTGCCACTGCTGACAAAGTTAGTTTCTCAGAACTGAGAAGCATACTAAATAGGGATATATTTAAAACAAATCTGAATTCCTTAATGATATTTCCCTCTCCACTTCATCCTTGATTTCAAAAATAGTAGTTAGAAAAATTTTGTGATCAAGTAACAAATTTAAAGAATTAGTACTAATAATAACTATACCCCTGTACTCCTAATATATGTACATCAGTATCACCTGGAGGTGATGTGAAACCACAGATGGTCAGGTCTCAACCCCAGAGTTTCTGATTCAGTATGTCTGGGTCAGGGACTGTAATTTGAGTTTCTAAGTTCCCAGATGACACTGTTGCTGCTGGTCCAGGGGCCACACTTTAAGCACCACTGTTCTATAAATCGTAGGACATTATTTGGGACTTCCTTGCTTGATTTTCTTTAATGTATCCACTCATTCATTCATCACACATTTATTGAATTCCTACTCTGTGCCAAGCACTTTACTAGCATTTTCGAGGAATATAGACAATACAATCAACATCTACAGTACAGAGTGGCACGTCCTATGATACACATATTGGCTAGGGTGTTATGGAAGACTCAGGATGGGTATCAGAGAAGGTGATTGGGTAGTAGGCAAGGGGGCCAGAGGAATCAGTAGGGATTAGAAACATAGGGGAAAGCCTTGGATTGTAAGCTAAGGGATTTGACTTTTCCCCTGGAGGCTATAGGAAACCATGGAATGTGTTTTTACAAAGGTCTGAACTGCATATGTAGCCTGAGACAAGTTACTTCTCACCTTCTCCGAGCTTCCCTTTCATCATGTTTGAGGGGAAAATATTAACAGATACCTTATTAGATAATACCTTATTCAGGTATTCTGAAGATTAAGTAAGAGAGAATGCCTAAGTACCCAGCATATGGTAGGTGTTTAACAAATGGTGATTATGATCAGGTTTAAACCATAGAAATAAATGACATGTAAGACATGCTTCTCAGATTATTAAAATTCATGTGAAATTGCCAACCTAGTCTAAATATCAAAGCCATATTTGATGTGGTGGCAAATTGGATGATTTATTAATGTAATGATAATAATTTCTTTTGTCTCTTGTTTTGTTTTGTTTTTGGAAACAGAGTTGCTCTGTCACCCAGGCTGGAGTGCACTGGTACAGAGGCTCACTGCAACATCTGCCTCCTGGGTTCAAGTGATTCTGCTGCCTCAGCTTCCCCAGTAGCTGGGGCTACAGGTGCGCTCCAGCATGCTTGGGTAATTTTTGTTGTTGTTGTAGTTTTTAGTAGAGATGAGGTTTCACCATATTGCCCAGGCTGGCCTCGAACTCTTGTGCTCAGGCAATCTATTTACCTCGGCCTCCCAAAGTGCTAGAATTATAGGCATGAGCCACCATGCCTAGCCTGATAATAATTTCTTGATTACAGATTATTTGCCAGGAACTGTGCAAAGTGATTTGCCCACATCATTTAATTCTAGCAATAACCTTGTTAGGCACCATTATTTTTATTCCCAATTTTACAAATGAAGGAATTAAGACTCAGAGAAGTTAGCTTATATACTGTCGAACAGCTGGAAAGTGGTAGAGTTTGAACTCAAACCTAGGTTACTCTGAGCCTATATTATATTAGCCACCTTGTTCCATAGAAAGCAGTTTTGTTTCTTTGAAGGACAGGGCAGTGAATGGGCAGTGAGGAAAGGTTAAAGAATCTAGACTTTATTACCTTCTCTGCCCTTGAGTAAGACTGGTCATACTGATTTCAGGTCCCCTCTGGAAACTTGCCTCTATGACCTCCCAGGGGCCACTTGACCTTGGATCTGTGCCACCTGGTACTGAAGCTGAGGCAGTCATAGTTACTTTCCAAAGTGCTCTGGAACATTTACAACAAGGAGCCCCCTTCTTTTGCCATTAGGACAGCATTAGACCCCATAAGTGGAGGCATCGTGGTAAGCCTAGTTATTTTTAATGCTGCCATTACTGCTGTTTTTTATTGCGC
Source organism: Sapajus apella (assembly GCF_009761245.1). NCBI lineage: Eukaryota > Metazoa > Chordata > Mammalia > Primates > Cebidae > Sapajus > Sapajus apella. The sequence goes on from NW_022437055.1 coordinate 2,746,725, forward strand.
ACTTGCCATGTGTCAGAAAATATGTGGAATTCTTCAATCCTTACAACAACCCTATAAGGCAAGCACTATTATCATCATCATCTCTAGTTTAGAGATCAGGAAACTGAGGATTACACAGCTAAGTTCACACAGCCGGTAGATGCAGATTCAAGCAGAGAACTGGTTCATTCATTTTTACAAGCCTTACGTTTTTCATTTCTTCTTTGCCTCTGTAGCTATAACACCTCCAAACACAAATGTGATCCTCCTGAATTCTTTTACTGCTCACATATTTTAGTTATCACAAATAGTTTAAACCTTATTTTTAATGATGTATATACAAATGATGTTTCTCTTGAAAATTATTTCACACCATAAGAAGTCACTATTCCTTTCCTTTACTTATGAATTCATTCTTCTTTAGAAATGAGCATTTATAATAATGACATGCAAGGCTAAATTTTTTTCTGTTTAGTATAAACCCATAATGTGAAACTGAGAATGGTTGAAAAGCATGGTTATGAAACATCTTGGACTCCAGACTCATCCGATACAATTTCCAAGGGGAATTTATTCTAAGTGCTTTAAAACTTATAGAGAGTTAAATTCTGAACTACCTGAGCCTCTATACACTCTTAGCAATTCCCCCAGCAGGTAACAAAAAATGAGAATGGAAAGAAATTGCCTCAACATTGAATTCTTAGACATTTAAAAGGTCTGGAGTCTAAAAGCTTTAAAAGGCTGTTATTTAAATGTGGGAAATGATGTGAAAAGTATAACGTAAAGATAAGATATATATTGTTTGCTAAAATAAATCATCATTATTTTCTTTGTCAAATCATGACAATTTAAAAACGCTGTTATTTATTTTTTTTCTACTTTGGAGCAGGTAGCTGAATATGCAGAGTTCTGGCACTAGGTGTCAGCAAAAGATTAAATTAAAAATACCTACCTAGTTTTTTTCTTTTCTTTCTGCGCGTGCGTGCGTGCGCAGGCACTCACACACACACACACACACACGCACACGCACACGCACACGCACATATATTTGAGACAGGGTCTCAGTCTGTCACCCAGGCTGGAGTGTAGTGCCATGATCATAGCTCACTGCAGCCTCGAACTCCGTGGGCTCAGGTGATCCTCTCAACTCAGCCTCCAGAGTAGCTGGGACTACAGCCATGTGCCACCACACCCAGCTAATTTTTTGCTTTTTTTTTTTTTTTTTTTCTTAAGAAATTGGGTCTTGGTATGTTGCACAGGCTGGTCTCAAACTCCTTGGCTCAAGTGATCCTCCTGCCTTGGCCTCCCAAAGTGCTGGGATTACAGGCATGAGCCACCATGCCTGGCCTACTCTTCTATATATTTAAAACTTTATCAAAATCAAAATAAAATACATAGTCTGGATTTTAAAAAGAAGAGACAACACACTTCCTTGTTGCCATGACAATGCCAGTATGAGAGAGGCTGGGTTGCTGCTGCTCAAGTAGGCACCTTATGGAGACCCTCGTGGCTCAAGGAATTCCATGTATGACTCAGTTTGACCTTTAACATTGAATGGTTGGGGACTCAGTTTTGTGTCTGCCAGAAAGCTGGGGAGTGAGAATTTTGGAGGGTTGGATGGGGTGGTGAGGTACATTCCTGTGAACCAGAGCCTAAAAGTTTAAATATTAAAGTATTTTACACAGAAATGTAGTGTTTAAGCCTACCACAGTGCTTGTGCAGATGAATTCAGTGGGTACTTTTCCCACATGGACAAGATTTACAAAATCAACTTAGAGGATTGCTTTGAGAACCCAGGCTGATCCTAAGGGTTTCTCAAAATTACTGTGTTAATATTTACCATATCATTGGTTTTTTTTTTTTTTCCTTTTATTGTCCAGAGCTTTCCTTCCTTCTTGTGTTTCCTGTTCCAGTAAATGATGCTACCATCCAGCAGTCACTGAAAGTAGAACTTAGGGTATTGTGTTAGGTCATTCTTGTGTTGCTAGAAAGAAATACCTAAGGGGTGATTTACAAAGAAGAGGTTTAACTGGCTCAAGATTCTTCAGGCTGTACAGGACACATGGCACCCGCATCTGCTTGGCTTCTAGGCAGGCCTCGGGGAGCTTTTATTCATGGTGGAATGTCAAGCAGGAGCAGGCAGGTCAGACGGGGAAAGCCGGAGCAAGAGGAAAAATGGCAGGAGGTGCTGCACACACTTACACAACCAGATCTTAGAGCAACTGACTCACTATAGCAAGGACAGCACCAAGCCATGAAAGATCTGCCCCCATGATCTAATCACCTTCTACCAGCCCCCACCTCCAACACTGGAGATTACATTTCAACATGAGATTTGGTGGGGACACAGATCCAAACCATATCATATCACTCCAACTCTTCCTTTATCCTCATTTCCTATAACCAAACAACCATTAAGCCCTGCCACTTCTACCTCCTTAGTAGTCTTTCTTACATCTGTCCTATCTCTGCTCTAGTGTATAAAGGGACTGGAGAAACATTGGTGTGACAACTCTTTCCTGAACTCTGTAATAGCCTCCTAAATCGTTTGTATGTCCCTGGTGTTTTCTGCGTTCTTTTACCAGTGTTATGAAACAAGTCTGTTTGAAGCAAGTCTAACTACATATTTCTGCTGATTTCAACAACTCTCTATTTGAAAAAGCCCAAGTTGATATGCATGAAATATAAGGTCTTCTATACTCTTATCCCTACCTGCCTTACAAGCACATCTCCCACCTTTACATACTTTATGTTCTAGTACAAATAAAATCATCATGGTTTTAGTGAATTTGCACCAGGTCTTATGGCTTTAAATACCATCTTACAAACTGCAGACCCCCAAGTTTATATCTCCAGTTCAGACTGCTCCCCATAGTTCTAGATCAGGAGTCCCCAATGGCTAGGCCATGGACCGGTACTGGTCTGTGGCCTGTTAGGAACCGGGCCACACAGCAGGAGGTGAGCAGTGGGTGAGCAAGAGCCTGAGCTCCCTCTCCTGTCAGATCAGCAGCAGCATTAGATTCTCATAGGAGTGTGAACCCTATTGTGCACTGTGCATGCAAAGGATCTAGGTTGTATGCCCCTTATAAGAATCTAATGCCTGATGATTTGACATGGAATAGTTTAATCCTGAAATCATCCCCTGCTGTCACCTCCCACCTCCCCACCGTCTATGGAAAAATTGCCTTCCATGAAACCAGTCCCTAATTCCAAAAAGTTTGAGGACCACTACTCTAGATTCATACTTATTCCATAGTTCCACTTGTATTACTCAGACATCTCAGAGTTAACATTTCCAATACTGAACCTCGATGACCACCTCTCCTCAAAAATGAATACGTGTCTCTCCTGCAGTCTTTCTTTCTTCTCCTGCAGTCCTTCTCTCTGCTTCCTTTCTTCCTCCCTTCCTCCCTCCCTCTCTCTCTTTCTTTCTTTCGTTCTTTCTTTCTTTCTCTTTCCCTTTCTTTCCTTCCTTCGTTCCTTCCTCCCTCCCTCCCTCCCTCCCTTCTTTCCTTCTTCTTTCTTTCTTTCTCTCTCTCTCTTTCTTTCTTTCTTTCCTTTCTTTCTTTCTCTCTCTCTCCTTCCTTCCTTCCTTCCTTCTTTTTCTTTTCTTCTCCCCCTGCCACCCCCGCAAGATCTTGCTCTGTTACCCAGGCAGGAGTGTAATGGTGCAATCATGGCTTACTGTAGCCTCAACCTCCTGGGCTTAAGCAAACCTTCCATCTCAGCCTCCTGAATAGCTGGGGATACAGGCGAGCATCACCATTCCTTGCTAATTTTTATATGTTTTGTAGAGATTAGATCTTGCTTTGTTGCCCAGACTGGTCTTGAACTCCTGGGCTCAAGCAATCCTCCCGCCTGTACCTTCCAAAGTCCTGGGATTACAGGCATGAGCCACCATGCCCAACCTCCCTTCTGAAGTATTTAAAGTCTCAGTAAATAGCAACTCCAGCTTCCAGTTGCACAGGCTATGCTCTTGCATTCATCCTAGAGTCTTCTTTTTCCTGTATGCCATACAATCTGACCCATTGGGAGATACTGAAGGTCTTACCTTCATAGTATGTCCAAAATATGATCACTTCGTAGCACAGAATCTGATCCAAACCACCATTTTCACTTGTCTGAATGATTACTGTACTCTTCTAATTGCTCTTGCTGTTTGTGAACTTACCCTCTTTGATCTATCCTCAACACATTAGCCAAACCGATCCTCTTACAGCCACAATATCCTACAATAATTTCCCATCTCACTCAGAGTAAAGTCAAAGTCCTTATAATAATCTAAAAAGCCCTACATAATCTGGCACTTCATAAATGATATACTCTTACACTAGTCTTTATACCTGCTGTGCCATCTAGAATGTTCTTCCCACAGATTCAGTTTCCTTCTTCTTTCTTCAGCTGTTTTAATCAAGAGCTGCTACTCTGTATAACATTGCACTCCCTCCTCATACAATACCTTCAAGTCTTATTTATTTTTTTCTCAGTAGCACTTATACTTTTCTAATGTACTATGTTCTTAAGGGATTTTAATGTTTCCCCAATCACAATGTAAGCTTCACAAAAACAGAGATTTTTGTATGTTTTGTTCACTGCATATCCCAGGGTCTAGAAAAGTGCCTGCAACATAGTAGATGTTAAATAGTGATGACTTTATTAAACTGTTTATGCTATTCTGCACATATTTTATTTGTATGTGCCTTGTATGTATTACCTCTGACCAGAGGGCTTTCCTCTATCTCGTTTCTCCCCCGTATGGATTGACAGAATTCTTTTTTCTAAAAAGTCAGCTTTATTGAAATATAATTCACACACCATATAATTCATCCACTTAAAGGGTAAAATTAAACAATACTATAATCACAGAGTTGTGCAACCATCAACACAATTTTTTCTTTAACTTTTAAGTTCTGGGGTACATGTCCACCATGTGCAGGTTTGTTTTGTAGGTAAACATATGCCATGGTGGTTTGCTGCACAGATCATCCCATCCCCTAGGTATTAAGCCCAACATCCATTAACTATTCTTCCTGATGCTCTCTCTCTCTGCACCCTCCCCTCTGACAGGTGTGTGCATCATCACAATTTTAGAACGTTTCTATCACCTCAAAAAGAAGCCCTGTATTCTACTATTGTCTCTCTACGCCCTGTTTCTGCAGTCCTAACCAACCACTAATCTACTTTCTGTCTCTCTAGATTTGCCTCTTCTGGACATTTCATATAAATGGAATTATAGAATATGTGGTTTTTTGTGACTGGCTTCTTTCATAGAATAATGTTTCTAAGTTTCATCCCTGTGATAGCATGCATCTTTATTCATTCCTTCTCATGACTAAATAATATTATATTATATGGATATACCACATTTTGTTTATCAATTTGTCAGTTAATGTACAATTGAGTTGCTTCTACCTTTTGACTATTACAAATAAGAATCCTATAAACATTTGTGTATAATTTTTTGATATAGACGTGTGTTTTCATCTCTCTCTCTCTCTCTCTCTCTCTATCTCTCTCTCGATGCAGTGTTGCTCTGTTGCCCAGGCTGGAGTGCAGTGGTACAATCTCAGCTCACTGCAACCTCCGCTTCCCGGGTTCAAGAAATTCTTCTGCCTCAGCCTCCCCAGTAGGTGGGATTACAGGCATGCACTGCCACACCCAGCTAATTTTTGTCATTTTAGTAGAGACAGGGTTTCACCAAGCTGGTCATGAACTCCTGACCTCAAGTGATCTGCCTGCCTTGGCCTCTCAAAGTGCTGGGTGCCCGGCCTCATTTCTCTTGAGTTGAGAATTGCTGGGTCATATAACAACTCTAGGTTTAACCATGTAAAAAACTGCCAGACCATTTTCCAAAGTGGCTGCACCATTTCACATTCCCACCAGTAGTGTATGAGGGTTGCAATTTCTCCTCATGCTCTCCAATATATGTCATTATCTCACTCTTTGATTCTAATCATCCTCGTGGGTGTGACATGATAACACATTGTAGTTTTGATTTGCATTTCCCCACTGATTAATGATGTTGAGCATCTTTTCATGTGCTTATTGGTTATTCATATATCTTTTTTGGAGAAATGTCTATTTAGATCCTTTGTCTATTTCCAAATTGGGTTCTTTTCCTTTTTATCATTGGGTTGTAAGAGTTCTTTATATATCCTCGATATAAGTCTGTATTAATCTGTTCTCACACTGCTGTAAAGAACCACTGGAGACTGGGTAATTTATGAATAAAAGAGGTTTAATTGGCTCACAGTTCCACAGGATTAACAGGAAGCATGGCTGAGAGGCCTCAGGAAATTTGCAAAAATGGCAGAAGGTGAAGAGGAAGTAAGCACCTTTTTCACATGGAGGCAGGAAAGAGAGAGAGCAAGAAGTGCCACATACTTTTAAACCATCCAATCTCGTGAGAACTGACTCACTATCAGGAGAACAGCAAGGGAGAAATACCCCTTATGATCCAATCGCCTCCCACCAAGTCCCTCCTCTGATTCCATATAACATTGGTGTGGGGACACAAATCCAAATGGTATTCAGGTCCCTTATTAGACATATATGATTTGCATATACGAGCTCTCATTCTTTAGGTTGTCTTTGGGTTGATAGTATCTTTTGGAGCACAAAAAATTTTTAATTTGATGAATTTATCTAGTTTTTCTTTGGTTGCTTGTGTTTTTGGTGTCAGATCTAAGAATAGTTTGCCAAATTTGAGGTCATGAAGATTTACCTTATGTTTTCTTCTAAGAGTTTTATAAGTTTAGCTCTTACATTTACATCTTTGATTTATTTTGAGTTAATTTTTGTATATGGGGTAAGGATACAGTTTAACTCTTTTACATGTGGCTAACTAGTTGTTCCAACAGTTTGTTAAAAAGAGTATTCTTCCCTGTTGAATGGTCTTGGTAAAAATCAATTGATCATAGGTTTATGGCTTAACTCTGCACTCTCTATTCTATTCTGTTGTTCTATGTCTATTCTTACGGCAGTAACACATTGTCTTGATTACTACTGCTTTTTAGTACATTTCGAAATCAGAACTATGAATCTTTCAGGTTTGTTTTTCTTTTTCATGATTATTTCTGCTATTCTGGGTCATTTGCAATTCCGTGTAAATATTAGAATCAACCAGCCAATTTCTAAAAGGAATCCACCTGAGATTATGGTAGGATTGCATTGAATCTATAAATCAATTCAAAGAGTATTGCCACTTTAAAAATACTAAGTCTTCTCATCCACAAGCATGGGATATTTTTCAATTTATTTAGATATTTTAAAATTTATTGAACAATATTTGTTTTCAGAGTATAAGATTTGCACCTCTTTTGTTAAATTTCTTCCTAAATATTTTATACTTTTTCGATGCTACTATAAATGGAATTTTCTTAATTTCATTTTTGCGTTGTACATTGCAAGTGTATAGAAATACAATTGAATTTTGTATGTTGATTTTGTACCCTAAAAGCTTGCTGAATTTGTTAATTAGTTCTAATAGTTCTTTTCAGATTCCTTTTCTACATATGAGATCATGTCATCTGTGAATAGAGATCATTTTATATCTTCCTTTCTAATCAGGATGTCTTTTATTTCATTTTCTTGCCTAATTGCCCTGCCTAAAACTTCCAATACAATGCTGAATAAAAATTGTGAGAATAGATAGATATCTTCATCTGGTTTTCCATCTCCTGGAAAGCATGCAGTCTTTCACTACTAAGTATGCGGTTAGCTGTGGGTTTCTTGTAGATACCGTTCATCAATTTGAGAATTTTCTAATTCTAGTCTGTGGAGTGTTTTTGAAAATCATGAAATAGTGTTAGGATATTTGTCAAATGCTTTTTCTGTGTTTACTGAGATGATCATGTAATTTTCTTTTTTTATAGATAATGTATTATACTAATTGATTTTCAAATGTTGAACCAAACTTGCATTCCTGTGATAAATCTCACTTGGTTGTGATACATAATTGTTTTTTTGATTTTGCTGTATTCAGTTTGCTAGTGTTTGTGGTGAATTTTGGTATCCATATTCATAAGAGATATTGGTCTGCAGTGTCTTTTTTTTTTTAATTGTGATGTTTTTGTCTGTTTCTCTTTCTCTCTCTCTCTCTCACGATAATATTGGTCGCATAGAATCAGTTGGGAGATATTCCTTCATCCTTTTTAATTTTGAAGAGTATGTGATGAATTGTTATTAATTCATCATCACATATTTGGTAGAATTCACCAGTGAGGCTATCTGGGCCTAAGTTTTTCTTTATGGGTAGTTTTGCTTTTTTTTTTTTTTTTTTTTTTTCTTAACTACATCAATCTCTTACTCGTTATAGGTCTCTCCAGATTACCTATTTCTTCTTGCATAAATTTTGGTTGTTTTTGTGTTTCTAGAAATTTGTCCTTTTAATCTAGATTATTTATTTTATTGGTAGACAATTGTTCAGAGTATGCCTTTATAATCTTTTTTATTCCTGCAAGGTCTGTTGTAATGATCTCTTTTATGCCTGCCTAATATATATTCCTCCTTTGAGATACAACTCACACATCATCTATTTCACAAAGCTTTCTTTCACACTCCTCCACCCCACCCCAAAAATCTTTCTGAAGTAGTATTCTAATGCCCCTCTTCATTCCTTCATCATATCATTTTACAGACTGTATTATTGCCTCTTTATTATGTCTATTTTCCTCCTAGACTGTGAGAAACTTGAGGAAAGGAACTTTGGTCTTAATGACATGAAATGCTTAATGAATGCTTTTGGAAATTAACTGAAATTCATGACTGTTATCATGCTCCCTTGGCCTGATGCATCTATATTCACTATTGAACTACATCTGCTACTCAGAGTAAATATTCCTGTCTTCTCATCAGTGTCCTCTCTTATTCTTATTACTGATCTCTCCCTTTGCTCTTCTCCACACTTATATAATATGATGACCTCTCTCCCTCATCCATGAGTTGCCAAGAACTTCCTTAAAAAGCTAAATCTCAGTTATCTATATTCCATCCTTCTAAATTATCCATGATTCATTGTAAAATCTCTGGCTGAAAAATATATATAAATAGCCCTAAACTCATGAAAAGATACTCAGTCTCACTCCATAATAAGAAAGGTATAAATTAAAGCCACACTGAGATACTGTTTTTTACCTATCAGATTGGCAAAAGACAAAATGTTTGATAATACACTTTGTTAGCAAGAGTGTGGGAAAACTAACACTCTCAGAAACTGATAGTGAGACTGTAAAGTGTTAACATTTATGGAGGGCATTTGACAATTTCCATCACCATTAGGAATCTATGTATTCTTTGATCCAGCAATCCTAGCTTTATAAATTTATCCTACAGATATATGCATTTGAAATGACATCAAAGCTTTTATTACAACGTTGTATAAACCATCAAAATATTGAAAACAAGCTAATTGTTTTTCAATATTGGACTGATTAAATCATGGCCATGTAGTGGAATACTATGCAGCCATAAAAGAATGAGAAATTCTTGAATGATTTGGCAATAATCTTTAAACTGTATCACTGAATTTTTTAAAAAAGCAAAATGCAGAACTTGTGTAGCGTATGCTGACATTTGAGCAGAAGTGGAGGAAAGGTACACCCACATATTAGCTTATATGTGCACGAGATATTTGCAAAATGATAAATCAACTAAAATCTTTGGTTGCCTCTAAGGAGATGTAGTGGATATCTGAGAGACTTTACTGTCTCTTTGTTCTGCCATTTGAATTTTTGACAATATCAGTATATGCCTGTCTATCTTGAGCCTTGAGTCTGTGTGATTAGGAAATTCAAAGTCATGATGTATTAGTTTGTAACTAAAGGAGACTAGAACATGATCCTAATGCCTGTCTGGTGCAAAAGATATGACCTATTTCACTAATAGTCCAATGATTCTCAATGTGTGTTCTCCAGAGCTGTAATATTGGCATCACATGGGAAACTTGTTAGAAATACAGTCTCAGGTCTCACTGCAGACCTACTAAATCAGAAACTCAGGGGTTGGGCCCAGCAATCTGTGTTTATAACAAGCCTTCCAAGTGATTCTAATGCAAGATCAAGTTTGAGAAGCACTTCAAAGTCCAATCACCTGATGAAGCATATGTACTTAGCAAACACCTATTGTGCAGATCATCTCCCTTTCCCTTTTACTTAGGCCACTGAGTCTTGTTGATTCTTCCTCTGGAATTATCACCTGCACCCATTTGCCACTGCCTCTTCCCCTTCTCAGCCTCAATATCTTAGTTCAGGTCCTCATCAGCTCACACTACAAGAGCATCTTAATTCCTCACTCTACTTTTAACATTGTCCCTTCTAGTTCAACCCAAACTACTTTGTCCACATCAGTCAGTGCCCTACTCAAAAATAAGAGATAAATGCATCATTTGCCTCCAAGATGAAGCACATAATTTTAATTGGGATTAAAGCATCTTCTTAATTTAGCTTCAAACTGACTTTAAAACATTTTTTATTTTGTGAACCCTCAAGAGTAGCCCTGCTACATATCCAAATTAATCTTTAAATTATACCATGAGAATTTTGTCTGTATAACTTTCCCTTCCCAATTCCTCTCACCCCACACTCAACACCTTTCTCAGCATGTTTCCCAGCTAACTCCTACTTATCCCTTAGATTTTGGGGTTAGGAGCCTTCTTCTCTTTCAGGAAGCCTTTTCTGGGTGTTTCAGACTAGGTAAGGTACTCCTCCTCTGGACTGCCAGAGCACCCTGTATTTCCACATTATATTTTAAACATCTGTTTATCTGTCTCCTTCACTAGTATGTAAACTCCCTGATGGCAGGAACCTTGTTCGTTAACTCAACAAATCTTTACTGAGCACTGCTATGTGTCAGGCCCTGTATCCCTGGTACCTAGGAGGCACTAAATAAATATTTTTAATTGATTTAAAGAAGGTTTATTCTCTTTTTATGATTCCCCCTCCAGTTACACATTTCTCTGTTAACCACTATTTGGATAGATACATTTTTGGACACTTAAGATCATAACCAAGGGCAAGTAAGTTGTATAAAAAATATAAGCGCTATGGAATTAGTGGTAAAGAGGAAGGGAAGGAAAGAAACTTGTACCCATCAGGCAACTATAGTGGACCAGGCACATTACAGGAAATAAGCTATTTGTTTTCTCCCTCTCCATCTTTTATGTGAAATTTGCAAACTAAAGTGAAGTATGTACAAATAAAGTAAATTTTGCTTGAAAAGTAAGTCATTTCTGACTTATACACATATTTGTGTATCAGAAAAGATGAGTGTTTCATATTAAGGGAAGAGTGTAGATTAGGTTCAACTATACATAATTTACAGGTAGATCCTAAGTCTTTTTCCCTACCTCTTGCCCTAGCTCTTCCTAATCCTCATTAGTAATAACATCAAATGGGAATGCATGTAATTTAGGGAAAGATAGTACTGAGTTAAAAAAGGGAATTTCAATAAGTTTTCAGACAACCTGGAAAGTTCAGCTTTCTTTCAGCGTGATCAGGAAAGACTGAACTATGAATAGGATTCCAGATTCGTTTAAAGTTAAGGTCAAAATTTCTAAAAATGGGGCTGTGAATCTCTTAGAGGCTTGCAAATCCCTACATTAAATTGTACACAATAAATAGATCCAGTATATATGTGCAATGTTTTAAATTTATATTGATGTTATTGTGAATAATAAAATATAAATTCATGTTTGCAAATAAATTTTAATTTTTTCTTTTTGCAAAAGCAATACATGCTAATTGTCAAAAACTATGGGCTGGCAAAAGGAAGAACATAAAGTTCACCTAAAATTCTACCACCCAGAAGTAACCATAGTTGTATATTTTTAATAGAAATTATTTAGACTTACAGAAAAATTGTGAAGATAGTATAGAGTTCCCATATAACGCACAACTAGTTTCCCCTATTATTAACATTTTATATTAGCATAGTACAATTTCTTCTAATTAGTGAATCAATATTGATTCATTATTATTAACTGACGTCTATACTGTGTTGAATTCCCTTAGTTTTTTACCTAATGCCTTTTCTCTGTTCAAAGATCCCATCCAGGATATCACATTATATTTAGTTGTCATATCTCCTTAGGCTCCTCTTGGCTGTGACACTTTCTTAGACTTTCCTTGTTTTTGATAACATTGACAGTACTGGTTTCACTTAATACATGCAATGAAAGCCTTTCATGTCATTAACAGCAACATATGAATATCTACAAGTTCATTTTTAAATTTTAATGATTTCGGCCGGGCACGGTGGCTCACGCCTGTAATCCCAGCACTTTAGGAGGCCGAGGCGGGTGGATTATCTGAGGTTGGGAGTTTGAGACCAGCCTGACCAATATAGTGAAACCCTGTCTCTACTAAAAATACAAAATTAGCTGGGCATGGTGGCACATGCCTGTAACCCCAGCTGCCAGGGAGGCTGAGGCAGGAGAATCGCTTGAACCTGGGAGGCAGACATTGCGGTGAACTATGATTGCGCCACTGCACTATAGCCTGGGCAACAGGAGTGAAACTCCGTCTCAAAAAATAATAATAATTAATGATTTCAGAGGAGCTTTATGTTTCCATGTCTTTCCTCAAATGCTGGATTCTCTGGGTCTACTTCCTATCATGTGCAAGACAGTGCCATTTGTTTACATTACAGAAGGAGGTCTGATTGAAGAGTTTGGTTCCTAGACTCTGGCATTTCTTTGAGGGCTGCAGTTTGGGTTGGGCTTTCTGAGCTATTTTGAATATTTTGAATTCCTTTTAGGATCAGTGATAAGTGAGGAGGTAAGAGAGATAAATAGAGGATGCGCTATGTAGAGAATTAAGAAAAACAAGAGACTTTTGGATTTCTATCTAAAGGGGGATAATCCAAATCAGAGTCACTACCTAAGATACTTTTGGAATTGACAGTCTTCAAGGGCTATGTTTTTGCTAAACCACAGCATATTTCCACTAATTAAGATACAAGGGATGGAAAAAATTTGTGACAGTAGATATTTGTGTTATTTAGAAATGTCAACTAGAACTCATGATATTTTTTACAAATTGAAAAGTGACCCCAAATAACTAGCTAATTTGTACTTTGTGGTAGCATTTTATTAAATATTAAAATTTGGTTCTTCTGGATGGACTTTTACCTAGATAATCACAATATATTATCATTTAAGGCAAAATTGTGGTTGAACACAACGTCATATTTTGAGTGCTACTGCCAATTGGACAACTACTCCCTATGGGTTAGAGATTACCTACATTATTTGTTTGGGTTTATCTCTGCTTATGTTGATCCAAAAATGTCATTAATTTCTGCTAACGTTATTGTTTGAATGAAATGAAATTATGACTAACAGGGTGAGTTTATTTATTTATTTAGATTAAGTAACTGAGACTGACTCCTGGGGATTACAATAGGAGATTCCTCTGGCTTTTGCTTACACATCAAGAAAAGTATGTATGCAGTATCATGCCAGGAAATGAGTGGCAGGGGCTTGGACTGGGAACACTATACCAAAGTGTAATGTATTTGTAGCAGTAAACCAGAGGCCAGGGGAGTTACAAAAACAAGACTGTCAACTCATACAGAATGTCTATGCAAATAAGCAACTGAGAAATCTTAATTCATCAATTCAAATGTGCTTATGCTGACAACAGCAGTGGACTGAAAAGTAAGAGGGTCTGAGTTTGTAAGCCTGCTTCTACAACACCAACTCCCTGGGTAATCTAGACTCATCACTTCCTCTTTCTGAGTTTTCAACTCCCAAGGCTCTTTCTAGATCTAGCAGCCTATGAATCCTGTGATTCTACTAGATGTGAGGCACTAGGTGCTTTGTGAAAGCCAAAATTATATAAGACTCTCTTAAAGTTCTTATTTTTTTGAGGCTGTATGCTTTTAATAGAAATATGAAAAATGTCTCTGTCAAAGTGTCATACTCTGCCACTGTGTCACTCAGGGTGGAGTGCAGTAGCACAATCATGGCTCACTGTAGCCTTGACCTCCTGGGCTCAAGCAATCCTCCTGCCTCAGCCTCCTGTGTAGCTGGGACTACAAGTGCACACCACCAGACCTGGCTAATTTTTGTATTTTTTGTAGAGACAGGGTTTTGCCATGTTACCCAGGCTGGTCTTGAGCTCCTGGGCTCAAGCGATCTCCCTGCCTTTGCCTCCCAAAGTGTTGAGATTACAGATGTGAGCCACTGTGCCTGGCCGCAAGTTCTTAAAAATCAAAGTAAGGAGTTGAATATTCCATAGATATTCAGCGAATATTTGCCCCCAGGACTCAAGAAGGCCCCGAGTACTGAGGCAGAGACAGAGCATACAAGTGGACAGTTACACAATTCTAACAATGAAGCAAGGCTACAGTGTTTGTCTTAACTTCACTTCCATTTATTCTGCTCCAAAGATTTATCTATACACTGCTAAAAGTAAATGATAAGATTGTGTCTTAGTCTCTTTTGTGCTGCTGTGACAAAATGCTGCAGACTGGGTAATTTATAACAAACAGAAATGCATTTCTCACAGTTCTAGAGGCTAGGAAGTTCTAGATCAGGTGCTAACATCTCGTGCCTGTTGAGGGCCTATCATGCATCCTCACATAGTAGAAGGGCAAAAAAAGAGCAAACCCACTCCCAAAAAACCCTTTTTACAGCAGCACTAAACACCTTCCTTTAGGCCACATCTTCCAACAGTGTTGCATTGGGGATTAAGTTTCAACATGCATTTTGGAGGGAACAAAAACATTCAAACCATAGTGCATTGGTTTAAAACCAGTATACCAGAACTTAAGCATGTGTATCATCTCTTTGAAGTAATTGAACAATTATTCAAAGACACTTGGAAACTACCTACATAACCTGTGGCACATGTTCAAATTTACTTGGTTGGACTAAATCTTGGTCATTGGAGAATAGAAAAGGTGTGTGGGAATAGCCAAACATCACTTACAGCCAAATGAACTGAGTACGATGAGTGATAGACCCAGTGCAGTGGCTCACACCTGTTCATCTCAGCACTTTGGGAGGCTGAGGCAGGTGGTTTGCTTGAGGCCAGGAGTTTGAGACCAACCTGGCCAAAATGGCAAAACCCCATCTCTATTACAAATACAAAAATTATCTAGGCATGGTGGTGCACACCTGTAGTCCCAGCTAATCAGGAGGCTGAGGCACAAGAAGCATTTGAACCTGAGAGGCAGAAGTTGCAGTGAGCCGAGACTGTGCAACTGTACTCCAGCCTGGGTGACAGAGTGAGACTCTGTCTCAAAAAAAAAAAAAAAAAAAAAAAAAAAAAAGGATGAGTGATAGACCTGATGCATAAATTTTGAGTTAAACAAGAAGTATGATAATTAAGAAATGAGATTGGCTTTCTTCAGGGCCTCATAGTGGGCTCTGAGGCAATTCTTATTCCTACAGATGTTTTGAGCATTACAGGAATAAGTAGACTTCCTCCCAAGGGAAGACACTTTGAAAGGCAACAGTCCTTATCTGACAAACTTATAATGTAATTAGAAATATTAGCTATGTTATTAACAGTTACATATTGTACTTCACTAATTATCATTGTTACATTTTTGGTAAAAGTAGTATCTTTTACTTCTGAAGGAAAAAAAAAATAAAGCAATATTTACTGAATCTTTCCACCATTCAGCTATTCATTATGTGCTATACACTAAGCTAGATTAACTTCCACAGCAACTCTGTATGAAATAAATATTCATTTCTTCCATTTGGCAAATAAAATGGCAAAACTGAGGTTCAGAAAAGTTAAATGGCATATTGATAAAAATAAGAATGTTCCTTCAAGTTTGCCAAAAATCATTTAAAAACTCAACTCCATATATATCTCAGAAGTTCTTGCACAGTAATTAGCAATGTAGCATTAGTACAATTGACTTTTCCTTTTTTGGCGTTTTAATACCATTTTAATTGACTAGGGTACACAATTGCTTCCATACCTCCCTGCCAGAGACTAATAAAAAGAAATTTTCATTGGTTTTATAAATAGATGAACAATAACACTTTCACATTTGTCAGTTACCTGCAAAGGGTTTCCCCTCTTTTGTTATGTGGTTGGTTTGTTTGATTGAGCTTCAAGTGTGTTTGACCTATAGTGTCTATTTGTCTCGGCTCCTGAAAAAAGTTAATTTAAGTAGTCTCTAGGTTTCTGAATGTTTTACAGTCAAGAAAATAGTAACTATTTAACTCTAGGTAATTTACATAATAATTTCAAACTTGTGTTCTTGTCTTTCAAATGGGATAAACATGTCTACCTCACTGACCTTCAGATAATTGATAGATGGCCTAAATGCAATACTGTTTTTAAATGAACGTTGAAGAAATAAAATGTGTGGTCCAAAAATGCAGAGTATTGTTTTTTTACACATTGATTATGTGATTGACTAACCACTAACTCAATATCTATGTGTTCTGATATTTTGATCTACATTCTGGGATAGCTCCAGAGAAAGATTACTTTCTCCTGGTAGCTTCAGAAAACAGAAAGAAACCATACATTACAGAAGTCCAGGCTCTGAAAAATTTCCTTTTGACAATCAAGCACAGCAGCTCTTACTACTCAGTGTCTAAGACATTCAGTGAGGTGGTTCACATCAATGGACTGAATGGGGACATTTCTCCAAAAAGGCACCCTTGCACAGAGAGGCTCATTGGTCTAAACAAGGACAACAAGGGGAAGGGGTAAAATATCTCAGCGCAAGGATCAGGGCTTTCAGCCCTGATTCTTGCCCACAGTTTGAAGGCGGATCAGGTTCTGTCACATTATGATAATCAGTTTCTTTGACTAAAACAAGACAAGAGACAGACAGAATGATACTTGCTTTACTTACTCCATTGGGTATTGTGAAGAGCTTTGTCAGTTGTAGAGATCTATATACAAGTAAAGACTTAATTAACTCAGCAAATGTTTTTTGAGTGCCTACTGTGTATAATACACAAAAGGAAACATTCATCTGCCCTCAAGAAACTGGTAGTCTGTTAGAGAAAGAATAAAATGTATAAAAATAAAAAATGTGGGGTAGAAAATCCCAAGTGCCAAAATAGAGGTAACATTTCTGAAAATATTGCAATTACTACATTGCTGGAAATAAATTAAGTAGGTGGTTACTGGAATTGATCAATAGAATGATTATAATGATAAAAACGACCTTTTAAATGCACACACCTTTAGCATCACATTTGCTTTATTCCTGGTAATTAATTAAATCATTTTCACTTGACAAACATTTACTTAGCAGCTACTATGAGCTGGTCCCTGTTCTAAGAGCAGGAGATAGAGTTAAAAATGCATGTTCTTGCTCTCTATGAACTTATAGTTTAGTGAAGAGAAACAAACATGCACAATAATGATAAAAATTTACAGGTACAGTCGGGCATAGCGTAAGGGAAAGAAATGCTTAGTTCTAGCTGATGGTGGAGGTTGAGCAAGAATCTGGGAAGCATGGAGAAGGTTGCCCTTGAGTCTTGAAGGAGGAGGACTCCCTCAAGCAGGTAGAGGCAAGGAGCCACAGATATCTCTGGCAGAGGGAAGGGCATGAACACAAACACAAAAGTGCAAAGAGCCTGGGGAGTGAGGGCAACTATAAGTGGTTTCCAGTGGCATTACTGAAGTAGGCTGAGGGAAGGGAAGAGCCACAGAAAAGATGAGAAACCTTTTGATTTCTTTACAACTTTGGCCAGATTCAGGCCTGTAATCACCCTTCAATCTGAATTCCTTTTGTTTTATGTAATAGCTTCAAGTCTGAATGATATGGTTTGGTTCTGTGTCTCAGCACAAATCTCATCTCAAATTGTTATCCCCATGTGTTCAGGGACGGAAGTAATTGCGTTATGAGGGCAGTTTCCCCCCCGCTGTTCTCATGATAGTGAGTGAGTTCTCATGAGGTCTGATGGTTTTATAAGTGGTAGTTTTTCCTGTACTCGCTCACGCCCTCACTCTCACCTGTCAACATGTAAGACGTGCCTGCTTCCACCTCTGCTATGACTATAAGTTTCCTGAGGCTTTCCCAGCCACGCAGAACTATGAGTCAATTAAACCTCTTTCCTTTATAAGTTACCAGTCTTGGGTATTTCTTTTTTTTTTTTTTCTTTTTTCCCATTTATTTATTTTATTGCATTTTAGGTTTTGGGGTACATGTGAAGAACATGCAAAATTGTTGCATAGTAACACACGTGGCAGTGTGATTTGCTGCCTTCCTCCCCATCACCTACATCTGGCATTTCTCCCCTTGCTATCTCCCCCCAGCTTCCCACCCCCCACCCTCCCTCCCCTATTTCCCCCCAACTGACCCCAGTATGTAGTGCTCCCCTCCCTGTGTCCACGTGTTCTCATTGTTCAACACCCGCCTATGAGTGAGAACATGCGGTGTTTGATCTTCTGCTCTTCTGTCAGTTTGCTGAGAATGATGGTTTCCAGGTTCATCCATGTCCCTACAAAGGACACAAACTCATCGTTTTTGATGGCTACATAATATTCCATGGTGTATATGTGCCACATTTTCCCTATCCAGTCTATCGTCGATGGGCATTTGGGTTGGTTCCAGGTCTTTGCTATTGTAAACAGTGCTGCAATGAACATTCGTGTGCACGTGTCCTTATAGTAGAACGATTTGTAATCCTTTGGATATATACCCAGTAATGGGATTGCTGGGTCAAATGGAATTTCTATTTCTATGTCCTTGAGGAATCGCCACACTGTCTTCCACAATGGTTGAACTAATTTACACTCCCACCAACAATGTAAAAGTGTTCCTATTTCTCCACATCCTCTCCAGCATCTGTTGTCTCCAGATTTTTTAATGATCGCCATTCCAACTGGCATGAGATGGTATCTCAATGTAGTTTTGATTTGCATTTCTCTGATGACCAGTGATGAACCTGCATTTGCAAAAAAAAAAAAAAAAAAAGTTTTGTTTCCAAAATGTATTACAAGTATTTCCCATATGAACTTGGTGCTGAATGGCACAACTGGACTTGGGGTAGTGCATTACTCTTTACTGCATATTCATCCTAGCTGGTTAAAGGCATTCTATGTGAACTTCTTTTCTTCTTGGAAAAAGGGAGTCTGAAAATTTTTAATTAACCATTCACTTTGTAGAGCTCTGAAGCAGTTGTTAGCTCACTGAATATTAGTATTATTCTAAAATATTTTTAACTGAAGTCTGCATTTTCTGTGTTTCCATTCCCTTTTCCCCTACTCTGTGGCTTCACTTGCTATATTGCTTTCAATTTTGGTGAGAATGGATCCTTTCCCTTTTACTGCGGGCTAGCTATTGTGTGTTAGAACTCACCAGAATAAATGCTTGATGTCCCTAAGAAGTCAAGGTGTTCATGCTCTTTTGTGATATACTTCCTACTCAAAATTGCAGTGCCTGCCTATATCTGCTGTTGACTACAGGCTATCTTGCATGAGTATCATTTCTGCCTTTTGAACAGGAGCTAGTCTAGTGCAATAGCCATTTGCCATAGGGGAATTCCATTACCTCTCCTTACCAGGAGGATGGATTCTGTCTGGTGTTTACACTGAAGGTGGGGGAAATTTAATTAAATTCTTTCAAGTGCTAGATTTACTTACACTATCAATTTACTGCTAAAACCACCATTCTCATTTTGGAGAATGAGAATAGGACCATATATCTCAAACTTATCAACTGTCAGCACTTCCAGTAATAGTTTTCTGCTTAGAATCTAAGAAAGATTTGGGTTTTTGAGTTCCCAAAGCCCTCTAGTTAGAACCTTATGAACCTCATGATTTGGAATTGAATTTACTATACACTTATGCCTTTTGGAATGATTTTTGCAATAAATCTAGTATCTTATTTGCAAATGTCTTGGGGTGAAGTTTGGCAGCTTCTTCAAGGAGTAGTTCATTCCTCCCATCATTGCTTGGTGAAGACTATGCAAAAATTAGATTAAACAACACCACTGCCAATAAATCATCCAGATGTTTGGCCAAGTAACAAAACAATGGACCATGGGGAAAGCTAGTGAAAGCTAGGATAAGTACACACAATAATTGGCATAAAAATAAATCAGCATGAAGAGAAACATGGTAAAAATTTCAGATGCCAGAGATAAAGCATTCATAATCTTGTCCAAAAATTGATGTTATGGGAAAACTTCCCTTGAGTTTCAGTTTAGATGTCTATTTGAAGGTAGAAGAGAAATATCTATGGATTTTGTTTATAATTTGTTTACAGAATGTTTGACACTTGGATAAAAGCTGAAAAAACTATCAAAAATCTAATGGGTCATGAGACCTGTTCTCAAGGAGCTTATAACATAGTTAAAAAATAAGAATTCCACACCTGGCATCATTAAAGTCAAAGAAACCCTGCAATGATGAGTGAAATGCATATAACTTAGTATAAAACTGCATGATACAGACACACATCAAAAGCTATGGAAATTTAGGAAAAGAATCAAAGTATTAATGAGGAGCTACAGTCTTAGGAGAAGCTTCATGAGGGATGTGTGATTTGTGTTGACTCAGAGGCTAGGCACAGTTTGGGTACACAGAAGGGAGAGAGAATGAGATATTCTGATTGAAAAGAGGGAAGAAAAAGAGCAAAGCCATGAGAGATGGAATGAAACTGGTGGGCAAAAGGCAAAGAAGAGACCAGGCTACCTAGGACAGAGTATGTGAGAAGGTTGGCATGGGTGGGTAGACTCAGACTTGGCAGTGCAGGCTTTAGAAGTTAGTTTGAGTTCCAGAGGCAAAGAAGAGCCATCAGGATCCATTGAGCAGCCGAGTGACATGACAAAAGCAGTGTTGTGGGAAAATTAGACCAGGATTTATGGGATTACATATGGCCATCCATATGGCAAACATACCAGTTCCAAAGATTCTTACTTGCCAGTACAATGAATATGAAGGGAAAGAGGCTGAAGGCTGGCATGAAATCAGACTATAATGGAGGCTCAGATCAATCAGAATGAATTCAGTTGGAGAGGGCAGATAGTTTCCACTGGCATATGAGAGAGGTGAGATGAAATACTCTGATATAGAGTACTGAAAAGAAATGAAGAGTTAAAAAGGAACTAAGGAGAATGAGAGAGCTGGAATAGTGAAGGTCCATTATTATCTTGCCCCTGCCTTTGACTCCAACTTAATTTTCACATATGCTCCATTCATATGGAACTGCCTGTGGTTCCCTGAAATCAATGTTTTCTCATCTTTTGAGGCCTTTGCCCAGAACACTCTTTCTCTATTTGTTTTTTCTTCCTGAATGCATTTGTTGTAAGCAGAATGGCCTCCAAAGATATCCAGGCTCTAATCTCTGGAATCTGTGGATATGATGCATTACACAGCAAAAGGGACTTTGCAGATGTAATTATGGTTACAGTCTTCAAGATAAGGGAGATTACCCTGGATTTTCTAGGTGGGCCTAATTTAATCACATGAAGACTTAAAGGCAAAGAGCTTTCTCTGGTTAAAGTCAGAGAGATGTGGCAGGAGAAATCAGAGAGATCTGAAGTATGAGAGAAACTCAGTTCTGTTTCTGAAGTTAAGAGGCACATGGAAATCATGAGAAGGAACAAAAGTAGCCTATAAGAGCAAAGACTGGCCTCTGGCTGACAGCAAGGGAATGAGGGACTTCAGTACTACAACTTCAAAAGGAACTAGATTTGGCGAACAACTTAAATGAGCTTGGAAGTAGATTCTTCCTAGAACTCCAGAAAGAAATGCAGCTGCTGGACAACTTGGTTTCAACCTTGTGAGGTTTATAGCATAGGAACCATCCAAACGATACTGTACCCGGACTCTCAACCTACAGAACTGTGAGATAATAAATGGATGCTATTTTAAGGAACAAAATTTGTGGGAGTTGTTATGGCAGCCACTGAATATGAACGCATCATCCTTTAACATTCAGCTCCAACATCGTGCTTCTGGGAAGGCTTTCTCAATCACAGCGGCCAATAATTATTGGTCAGTAGGGCTTAGGAGCAGTGTGGTGGCCATAGCCACTGGAGATGCAAATAAATACTAAAAGGAGGCTGAAGGGTTAAAAGGAAATATCAACAATAGACAAGCTGATTCATCCTAGAGGACTTTGGAGAAGGTCAGAAATTGCAGGCATTAAGTTCTGCCCACCAGTTACAAAGCCCCACTTATGGAGTACAACTTCCAATGCACCGTCTAGTTCACTCTTAAGCAGAAATGGAGAGCCAAAAATCACCAATTATTTGAAGGAAAACTGCAACTTGAAAAAGAGAGGCCAAAACAAAGAGAAAAAAAGCAAACAAATAGAAACAATGTTGGGTGTGGCTGACAAATATATGAACAAATGCTCATCATCACTAATCATTACATAAAACCAAATCAGAACCCTGATGAGAGAGCATCTGAAATCCGTCCGAATGGCTATTATTAAAAAAGTCAAAAAACAGCAGATGCTGGCAAAGTTGCAGAAACTAGGGAACACTTTTACACTGGTGGTGTGAATGTAAATTAGTTCAACCACTGTGGAAAGCAGCATGGAGATTTCTTAAAGCAGTGTGGAGATTTCTGTTTAAAACAGAACTGTCATTCAACACAGAAATCCCATTACTAGGTGTATAGCCAAAGGAAAATAAATCATTCTACCAAAAAGACATGTGCACATGTATGTTCCTTGCAATACTACTCACCGTAGCAAAGACATGGAATCAACCTAGGTGTCCATAAACAGTGGATTGCATAAAGAAAATGTGGCACGTAAAAAAATAGACACATAGACCAATGGAACAGAATGGAGAGCCCAAAAATAATGCCACACACCTGCAACAATCATGGAGATAGGATCCCGCTATGCTGCCTAGGCTGGTCTCGAACTCCTGGTCTCAAGTGATCCTTCTGCTTTTGCCTTCCAAAGTGCTGGGATTACAGATGTGAGCCACTGTGCCCAGCCAGTTATTATGTTTTTACAAAAAATGTTATCACAATATACTTCTTGGTTCAGTAGTGAACAATATTAATATAGTCATAATGATGCAAACTTTAAATTGTGATATATAACTATTGGTAGAACAGAAGACAGGAGGGGATTTGTAAGCAAATTGACTCCTCATCTAACATTATAAGATGGCAATAGATCAAAAGACAAATGGCTGCGTGTTATTCAACAATATGAAAGTCAATGTCAGAAGAAACAGTTAAAAAATTGAAAGTAAGTTGGGGCAAGTGTGAGGGCAGAGGGAGAACAAGGAGGCAGGAGTCTCGCTTTTTGTTATAGTATAAACCTTTTATACTAGAGTAATGTAACATTGTAAGTCAGGATATATTATTTAGTTAAAAATAATGATCGCTTTGAAAAAGATTCAATGGTGGTTAAACATAATAAGAGGCTATTTTCACCCCCATTTTCTGAACTCTCTGCTCCCATACAGCCTGTGGTTTCCTTCTGGCCATAATTGGAGATGAAAAAGTCTGAAAAACACTTTCACACTGATATCCTAGCCTACTACACTCCAGCCTGGGTGACAGAGTGAGACTATGTATCTAAAAGTAAAAAATAATTATGAAACTAAAATGAAAGTAAGTGATTTACTAGTCATTTTTTCCTTTATTTGAACCTGTGACCCTAGGCACCTAAGGGTCTATCCTTTCAGGAAGAGGGTATTGGAGGGTGGAATCTACATTTTTAAAAAAGGAGTTTGGATCAGGTCAATGCTAAGCAATAAATAATTTCTAAACATGGATATACAGGCATTTGCACATGTCCTGACCAAAATGGGGTTTGGTTGCAATGGGTGGGCAGGTGAGATACTTTCTAGCAGGGAAGTTTTCACTTTGTTCTCAAATAGAGCCATGTAATAAAACCAAACATTTGTATTGCAATTATAAAGTACTTTCACCTAGGTCGTCTTACCCGAGTCGCATAAGGCCAAGGTCATCCAGCTAATGCAGGAACAAGGATGAAGCAGCACTAGGACCCCAGACTGGCTGCCGGGGATCTCAGCCTCTGCACCACTTCATTGAAGTGCCCTCACAGCCCTTAGAAGAATCACTCAGCCAGCAAACTATTGCTGCACATGCTCTAGCTCCTCTCAGCAACCCTCCATCAACCTGCCCTGCTCACTGTCTCTTTTTTTTCTAGGCCCTGAACAAAGGCAAGCAAAGGAAAGCCAGGGACATCAGAAAAAGGAAGGCAAACAGTTGAGGTTGGGTGGAGAAGCAGAGAAGGTATGGTGACTGGAATTACAAACATGGCACCTATGTATACTCAATGCTCATCTCATCAGATTCACAGACCTGAGCCCTTTTCACTGCTAACACTCAAGGCAGAAAATAAGCATTTAGGATCATATGTATTGACAGAAACACATGAGGAAAGGCATAACCATTGCCCTTTGATCAGTAAACCATGCAAAGTGCAAATGTAGTGGTCTCACAGAAGGTATCAGCCTTCCCAGTAAGAAACTAAAAATTCCATGCAGGGTCTGCCCCATCAGGGATTCTCTGATTGCCTTCAACCACACACTTGGCAAGTTGGATGTCATCCTGAACAACGTCCCAATCAGCATCTCAAGAAAACCTGCCAATCCTAGCCTGGATCCTGGGAAGTTCCCCACTGTGGGAATACTAGAAGAGACGGAGCTTGAGAGGTGAAAAGAGATAAGTGATGAGGACTTTGCTCCAAAGTTCTTCAAGAGGTGGCCCCTGGGAATGCCCAGAAACCCACTGCCTTAGGAATCTGAGTGGGTTAATCTTTGCCCCATTAGTGGTTGTATTTTAACAAGCAGTCCTCCCTGTCAAGCTAGGGCGGTGACTGATGGTGCCTGAAGCCTGAACAGTAGGGATGCCTCTGCCACATTTCTTCTTTTCCCCAATAGCTTCTTCCCCGTGTTCCACTTTGTGACTAAGGGAGGAGGCCATGGATCCCAAGTACAATCCTCCCAGACTACTCGTTCACTCCATCTTGAGAAAACAAAGGGATCAACAGAAACAAATACATTGAAGCATTAAGAAGACTCTCAGAAGCTTTGCATTTTAACAGAGGCATGAGAGAGCAAATCTTTACCCAGAACTGAATGCAATGACAGCCTATGGCTGCCCTCAAACATATAGAAATTGAGAGCTAGCAGAACCACTGGAAATCACCCATCTGCATCCTCACTTTACAGAAAGGGAAACTGAGGTCCAGATAGCTTAAGGGACGTGCTCATCATCCTTAAGGAGTTAGTGGCAGAGAACCAAATTCTCTTGCCAGCAGGCCAAGATTCTTTGCACTTCACTACCTTGAACTCATGGTTCCAAACAAATACCTTAGAAAGAAACTCTGGGAGATCAGTTCATTCATAAGACAGGGTTTGGTAGCACTGTATGCTTTTCTGTCTTCTATGTAAACTATCAGGAAGTTCATTCATTAAGTAAGTTAGTAAGTGCAGGTGTCACATCAGATACGGGGAATTGGCCGAGCATTGTGGCTCACGCCTGTAATCCCAACACTTTAGGAGGCCGAGGTGTGTGTATCACTTGAAGCCAGGAGTTTGAGACTGGCTGTGCCAACATGGCAAAACCTTGTCTAAATATACAAAAATTAGCCAGGTGTGGTGGCAGGTGCCTGTAATCCCAGCTACTTGGTAGGCTGAGGCAGGAGAATTGCTTGAGCCCGGGAGGTGGAAGTTGCAGTGAGCTAAGATTGTGCCACTGCACTCCAGCCTGGGCTACAGGGCAAGACTCTTTCTCAAAAACATAAAAATAAATTTAAAAAAAAGTTACGGGGAATTCAGAGACCTTGGAGGAGTTCATAGTCTAATGGAGGAGAAAAGGTAGAAAGGATAATTAAAATGCAGGTTGGATTAGGTGATAAATCAGAGTTGTTGAGATTCTGTAAGTGCATGGAGGAGGGGGACCTCATCCTGTCTGAAGAAGATGTCATAGAAGGGTTTTCAGAGTAGCTGGTGTCCAAATCAAGTCCTAAAAGTGATGGGACAAGAACAATGAACAATTTAGATAGGGTGTAACTGTAAAGAAACTCACTCTCTAATTAGGAGGATAGATAAATAAAAATCCTCGGTGCTAAGGGCTGGCAGAAAGGTAAACTCAGATATCTTTGGGAACACGAAAAGGAATTACTATTGGAGACAGGGGCAGGGAATGGGGTGGGCAGGATCAGCTTTACAATGATGATTACGCCTGAATTTGGTCTTCATGAGCACTGACCACGGTGGCTTGACAGAAGGCTGAAGACAGACTATGGGCCTGAGTATACAGGAAACTGCTCTGTGTTATGCGTGAAGGACAACATACTGTGTATTAGGGTAGAGACTAAACTTCTGTTAATAGAGATTGAAACAGGATGATAGAAATTTCTCTTTGTCTCATGCAATAAATCAGAGGGAGAACAGGTAGGCTGCTTTGCTTTAAGGATCTTCCAGGGATCTTTTACTACCTTTTGTAGTGCCATCATTGACTAGAATATTGTCCTAATCTGCACGGTCAAAACTAGTTCCTCACCACTATGTTAGTGTTTTAGCCTATAGGAAAGTAGAGGGTAAAAAGGAGTGTAGGACAAAACATTTCCTTTTAAGGAAGCAACTCATAGGTTACAGGCATCACTTTCATATACAAATACAGTGACATGACCACACATAGCTGTAAGGGAGGTTGGGAAACATAGTCTGTATTCTGACAAGCCAGGTTCCTTGCTAAGTCTTAGGGATTTATGTTACCAAAAGAAATAAATAGAAGGACAGTGGGTGGTGGGGGGAAGTAACAGTATCTAACACATGCTAATTTGTTTCCCCGTGTACAGGGAAAGGCAGTTTTAAAGAGGAACTAGTTAAATGATAGACTGCAGAGGGTCTTAGCCAAGGAAAATTAAAGAGTTGCAGTGTCTCAAGGTTGTTGGTTTGGGTAATGGACAAGCTAAGGGTATGTCCAAGCATTCTGGATTGGCGATGTCCCCAAAACATAGTAAGCCAGGACAAAAAGATTCAATCCTTGATAGGGGTGTCCCAGATAGAGTTACTACTATCTTTAAGCTGTGTCGCTCAGGCCTCTTTACTCAATTCCACTTTGCCTGAGTTGAAGATGTCAGGTTAGTCTCTCTGCCTGTTCTTTGGGAAGGACATCTTCACCAGAGAGAGAAGTCTGACAGGGCTATCTAAATATTTCTGGACTTGTCCAAATCATTGCTGTCATTCTCTGAGGTTGGCATGCCATGTCCTCAGCATCAGCACAAAGGCATTGCTGTACACTCACAACCAGACAGAAGCAGAGGCTTGAACAGGATCAGTCCACTGAGATGGGGTACAAAGAAGGGGCAGGCATAGGTTCAAGCAAGTCAGCAGTACCAAGAGGTCTTAAATGAACAGGACAGCTGTCCCAGTACGGAAGTATAGTTTGGTGCCATGGAATAGAGGAGTCCAATAAGCTGGCCACATTCTGTCCACAGGGAGAAGAGTCTAAGCTACTGGGTGGTGCTCAGAGATAGGGCTTCAAGCCCCCAAGCACTGGAAGAGGTCTGAGTCCTCCTGGACTACAGGGAACAAGCAATCAAGGTGGGGACCAGAGCAGGTGCAGAGGATTATGAGCTATGATGTTCAGTTAAAGAAAAAGGGAAGGTAACTCAAGGAGCAGTAATCCCAGGGCTTAAGCTTTATCTCAGAATGCAGGAAAGAAAGAAGGCATGCTTCCGTCTTAGAAGACAACTCTTCCCAAATCATGTTACTTCCATTGTCCTCTACTCTGTGCTCAAATTAGAAAATTGAGTATCATCCTAGACTCTTTCCTCATCATCTTAATATATCCTATTTATAAGTACCAAATGCTATTTATTCTATTTTCTAATGTTCTCCTGAAGCAATTCAGTTATTTCCAGCCCTTCTACCATTACTTTGTCCAATCGTCCAAAGCCTTAGTCTCCTGGATTACTGCAACAGCTTTCTCACTAGCCTGCCTGACTCCATTCTTGCTGCCCTCCAACCCATCTGTCATGTGCTAAATTGTGCTGCCTTCCCCAAAATTCATGTCTTGGAGTCCGAATTCATGATAGCTCAGAATGTGACTATATTTTAAGATAAGATCTTTAGAGAGGTAATTGAGTTAAAATAATGTCATTAGGATGGGCCTAAATCCAATAGGACTGATGTCCTAATAAGAGAACATTTAGATACAGGCAGATACATAGGGAATACCATGTAAGGGCACTGGTTGAAGATGGCCATCTACAAGCCAAGAAGGGAGTTCTCAGAAGAAAAGAGCACCAATACATTGCTCTCAAACTTCCAGGATCCAGAATTATGAGAATATAAATTTCTGTTATGTAAACCACTCACTTGATTTTGTGGTGCTTTGTTATGGAAGCTCAAGAAAATTAGCACATCAACCTTTATACTGCCTATAAAATGACTCATTAGATACAAAGTTGATCACGTCACTCCTCTGGTTAAACCCCAGACAAATGGGAATTCATCAAACTAAAAAGCTTCTGCATAGCAAAGGAAACAATTAACAGAGTCAAATGACAACCTACACAATGGGAGAAAATATTTGCAAACTATACACTGAATAAAATTTCTCATATGAAGACATATAAATGGCTAATAGGCATATGAAAAAATGTCAACATTGCTAACCATCAAGGAAATGCTAATCAAAACCACAAATAAAATAGTACCTCAGACGTGTTAGAATGGCTATTACTGAAAAGATAAAGTGTTGAAGAGGGTGTGGAGAAAAGAGAATTGTTTTGCACTGTTGGTGAAGATGTCAATTGGTACAGCCATTATGTAAAACGGTATAGAAGTTCCTCAAAAAAATTAAAAGTAGAACTACCATGTGATCCAGTAATCTCACTACTGGATATATATCCAAAGGAAATAAAATCAGTATGTCAAAGAGATACCTGCACTCCCATGGTTATTGCAACAATATTCATAATAGTCAAGATATGGAATGAACCTAAGTGCTGATTAAAGAATGAATGTATAAAGAAATGTGGTATACACACACACACACACACACACACACAAATGGAATACTATTCAGCCTTTAAAGCAAGAATCCTGTCATTTGCAACAACATGAATGAGCCTGGACGTCATTGTGTTAAGTGAAATTAGCTAGGCACAGAGACACAAACTCTACGTGATCTTGCTTACGTGGGAAATTGAAAAAAGTCAAATTCATAGAAGCAGAGAGTAGGATGATGGTTGTCAGGGGCTGGGGATTGAAGTATTGGTCAAACAATACAAAGTGTCAGTTATGCAGATTGAATAAGTTCTGCAGATCTAATTATGTCATGGTGAGTACAGTCAATAATTCTGTATTGTATACTTGAATATACTAAGGGAGTATATTGTAAGTGTTCTTACCACAAAAAAGACATACATGCTGGGTGCATTGGCTTACACCTATAATGTCAGCACTTTGGGAGACCAAGACAGGAGGATCACTGGAGCACAGGTGTTCGAGACCAGCCTAGGCAACATGGTTAAACCCGTCTCCACAAAAAATGAAAAATGAGGCAGGAGGATTGCTTGAGCCTACGAGGTCAAGGCTGCAGTGATCCATGATAGCGCCACTGCACTCTAGCCTGGGTGACAGAACAAGACCCTGCCTCAAAAAAAAAAAAAAAGACATACAATAGAATAATTAACTCTCGGTGATGAGTATGTTAATTGGCTTGATTGTAGTAATCATTTCACCAGATATATATATATACAAAAAATAACTCAGTCAGCCTGGTACAGTGGCTCTTGCCTATAATCCCAGCACTTTGGTAGGCCAAGATGGGAGGATTACTTGAGGCCAGGAGTTTGAGACCAGCCTGGTCAACATAGTGAGATCCTATCCTTAAAAAAAAAAAAAAAAAAATTCAATAAAGCTGAAAAAAGAAACTTAAACTTAAAGCTATAAGAAAGCTCCACCTAAAATTCCCTCAATGGGCTTCTGCTTTCAGGTCTACTAAGAATAACTAGAAAATGGTGGTTTAATTTTTTTTTTTTTAATCTGTGTAACGGCATAGAAAGCTGCTGAAGCAATCAGCATTGGAGGGGCAAAGATTTCAAAGAAGGTTGAACCACTGAGAGGAAAG
This sequence comes from Sapajus apella, assembly GCF_009761245.1. Classification (NCBI taxonomy): domain Eukaryota; kingdom Metazoa; phylum Chordata; class Mammalia; order Primates; family Cebidae; genus Sapajus; species Sapajus apella. The sequence goes on from NW_022437055.1 coordinate 2,776,727, forward strand.
CTACATTTTCCTCATGGGCTTTGGCAAATTTGGGGTATATAGTTAGTGACTGAGAATCTGGGCTTTGGCCAGACAGAGGGCCACTGCTGGGGGATATAGAAAAACCAGAACTTTTGGTGGTTCCTGAGGGCTGGGTTGACAGGCCAAGACTCCAGTGAAAGGGAAAGGAAAAAAAAAAAAAGACTATGACACATGTCAAGTGTTTTTCTAAAGACATTTGATTAATTTTGAAACAGTACAGGGCAGGCAACTAAGAAGCTAAGCAGGGAGCCTTGAAAAACAGTAACATTTTGGGCAGTCTCACTATGCTGAGTAATGTAAGGATTCGAATTCAAGATCTGCAAGGAATAGGAGCCCCACTGAACACTCAAGACTATCAGATGATAGCTCTAAAAGGTAATGCCTTAGAAGCAGGGGCCAAGGGCTTTAACAACATTGAACCTGACCTTCCTGATTCAGCTTAGTCACTGATTTGGTAAAGGTGATCTGCTCCTACTTGATCTGTCTAACAGAGAAAAGAGTAAATCCTCTCTGAGGGAAGAGAGCATCATTTGGAGCTGTTTAAATTATTTATACACAAATGGATGGCATTCATTTAAAACTTTCTAGGAATTACAAGAGATGAGGCCATATGACTGAAAACCTAGAGGGAAAAAAATCAAAGAATAGAAAAAAACCCATGGGTGATCCAAATATATAAGTTAGCAGCCAATGTATTTCTAACAACTATATATTCAGATAATAGAGGACAGATGGTGAAAAGAAATATTAAAAAGGAAAATTTAATGCAATAATTAGAATCTATAAGTAATCAAATGGAAATTCTAAAGTTAAAAAAGAAACCTAAGAACTCAATAGATATGTTTAATGGATGATTGTACACAACAGAATAGAGGACATCAGAGTAAAATATTTAAACTGAAGTGCATAGAAAATTAGCTAATAGAAAATTAAGAGTATAATGGGCAGGTGAGATATAAATAAAAGGTTTAACATAGTTTTAATTGGAGTTCCAGAATAAAAGGGGAGGAAGGAAAAATGAGCAGTGACAATATATGAAGATACTGAGAATTTTCCAAGTCTGATGAAAGACATCAACTCACAGATTTAAGAAGCTCTGTCAACCCCAAGAAGACTAAGTGCAATTAAAATACACCTAGGCCCAAGAAAAGGAGAAAAATTGTAAAAGCATCCAGGAGAAAAGAAACATTGTAGTTTGCTGAATAATGCCCATCCAATACTATCAGATCCTAATCCTTGGAAGATGTGAGTGTTACCTTATAAGGAAAAAGAGTTTTTGCAGAAATGATTATGTTAAGGATCTGAGAAATGGAGAAATTATCCTGAATTATCTAGGTGGGTCCCAAATCCAATCACAAGCATCCTTATAAAATGGAGGCAGAAGGAGATTTGTCATACACACAAAACACACATACACACACATGAGACGGTGATGTGATGACAGAAACAGTAAGTGGAGTGATGCAGCTGCAAGCAAAAGAACTCCAAGGCATATTGGCAGTCAGCAGAAGATAGGAGAGACAAAGAATGGATTCTCCCTCAGAGGTTCCAGAAGGAGTGTAATCTTGCCAACATCATTTATCCAGACTTCTGGCACACAAAAATGTGAGAGAATACATTTCTGTTGTTTTAGGCCATCAAGTTGTGGTAATTTGGTACAGCAACCGCAGGAAACTAATATAATAATGACAAGAATGACATTTAATTTAACAGCAATTACAGAAGATAAAAGAGAATAGAATCCTTACAACCATCCTATGAAATGAATCCTCTACCATTTCCACATTAAGATTAGAAAACTGAGCCTCAGAGAGTCAAGTGACTTGTCCAAGGATCACATGGCGGAGACAGGATTCAAGATCAAGCCCGTCTTATTCAAAATATTATTTTTTAAAACATACTCACCATTGTATATAGCTTTTCATACTCCTCAGCATGGTATATAATCCTTCTGAGTTTGGTTCCTTCCTGCCTCTTCTGTCTTGTCTCTCACCGCATCTTCTTTCAGACTCTATAGCCTATCCTTGCTGAACTCCCTGAGATTCCCTGTGTCTTTGCTCTCTTCCTGGAATTTTCTTTCCATGCCCTACTTCCACACACCATCACTTGGCTAACTCCAACTTGTTCTTGTAACTCATCTTAAATGAGAAGTTTCTCTTAGAACACCTTCCTCTATACTTCAAGATTTAGTTAGATATCTCTCTGTCCTCCCACAATCCCCTGTTTTTACCTTTATCACAATACCAATCTTACTTATTAGACTGGAAGCTCCTTGAGGCCAGGGGGTCATGCGCAGAATGATACTTGGTACAGAGTGGGCACTCAATAATTGCTGAATGACTGATACATGGCTTTTCAGGATTGTGGTGGTGGAAAGCACTGAGTTTTAAGCCACATTTGTCTGATAATTCGAATAAGGGTAAATTTGTATTTGGAGGGATATTTGGAACAGCATGAGATATGTCTGGGGTAGGTGGTGATTTTACCTTATTATTTTCCCCTGTGTCACAAGCCTGCATGGAGCTTGCCCTAGTTTCTTCAGGTGGTTAGGTAGAACAAGCTCCCATTCTGGTCCTGTTATAGGCACACAGAGAATTTAAGATTTTTTAATCCTAAATCACGAAGAGCTCTTTGGTTGAATTATCACTTGGTGCCCAATACCATACAGACCCATTACTCTCCCTTCCAGTTGTACATTCATGACTGCAAACTCCAAATATTGTTACCATAGTTTTCCTGTTAAATTTGGACAGTTGGCTGGGGTCAGCTTCCAAAGGTCATATATGTGTCAGAGATCCAAAGACGTAAGAAGTGATTACAAAATACAGGATCAGGAAGAAGTTAAATAAATCTTTACCTGTAGTCCAAACCTGAATTTCCTCAGCCAAAAACTACAATAGGAAAGATAATTCGGTTTCCTTGAGGAAGTTTCCCAGGCAGTAGAATGTTAGAGCAAGCAGAATATCAGGTTGCTCCCTCTGTTACTTAGTCTCCACAGACGGCCCTCAATAAGCCACTCTTCTTGCTCTTCACACCCTAGTGTTGTCTCCCTCCACATTGACTCTAGGGTGGCCTGCAACTGGCAATAACCAATATCATGTTATCAGAAATGAAGTTGTGAGTTCTAATCCTATTATTTAAGAGGACTGACAGTTTTCACTCCCTGTCTTTTAGTATAGGGGTCCCCAATCCCCAGGTCATGGACTGGGGGTAAGCCATGGCCAGGCAAGCATTGCCACCTGAGCTTTGCCTTCATTAGATTCTCATACGAGCTTGAACCCCATTGTGAACTGAGCATGCGAGGGATCTAGGTTATGTGCTCTTTTTTTTTGAGACGGAGTCTCACTCTGTCGCCCAGGCTGGAGTGCAGTGGAATGATTTAGGCTCATTGCAACCTCTGCCTCCTGGGTTCAAGTGATTCTTCTGCCTCAGCCTCCTGAGTAGCTGGGACTACAGGTGTGCACCACCACATCTGGCTAATTTTGGTATTTTTAGTAGAGATGGGGTTTCACCATATTGGCCAGGCTGGTCTCAAACTCCTGACCTTGTGCTCTGCCTGACTTGGCCTCCCAAAGTGCTGGGATTACAGATGTGAGCCACTGTGCCTGGCCGGTTGTGTGCTCTTCATGAGAATCTAACTAATGCCTGATGATCTCAGGTGAAACAGTTTCATCCCCAAACCATCCCCCCCCCACACCCCCACCACCATGTCTTGGAAAAATTTTCTTCCACAAAACTGGTCCCTGCTGCCAAAAAGGTTGGGGACGGCTGCTCTTTTTTTTTGGCACCAGGGACTCCAGTTTTGTGGAAGACAATTAGACAATTTTTCAAAGGACATGGTGGAGTAGGCGTGGGGATGGTTTCAAGATGAAACTGTTCCACTTCAGATCATCAGGGATTGGATTCTCATAAGCAGCCCTCAACCTAGATCCCTCGCATGCTCAGTTCACAATAGTTCACACTAGGGCTCGCACTCCTATGAGAATCTAATGCTACCGCTGATCTGACAGGAGGCAGAGCTCAAGCTTTAATGCTCACTGGCCTGCTGCTCATGTACTGTTGTGCGACCCAGTTCCTAACAGACCACAGACTGGCATGGGTCAGCAGCCTGGGGCTTGGGGACCCCGGTTTCAGAACACTTGCTTTGGGAAACCCTATAAGAAGTGCGGCTCCCCTGCTGGAGAGACCATGTGGAGAGGAAAGGTCCTGAGACTATATGTAGAGCAACAGAGGGCCAGCCAACTCAAATACCCAGTTGAGCCTCTGCATGACTCCATCTGCCATCTAACTATACTGCCTGAGTGAAATCAGCAGAAGAACTCTCTGGCTGAGCCCAATCAATCCACAGAACAGTGACAGAAAACAGAATGATGTTTAGCCATTAAATTTTGGAGTAGTTTGTTAGGTGACAATAGATCATAGAAACACTCTTTTTCAGAACTGCCTCATACCCTAAAGTATGAAGTAGGGTAACAGAAATCTGATTTCCAAACTTTCCTGAATCCACAGAGTCAGCTTTCTTTGTCAGAAACCTGTTCATCTCTCCATGGAAAATAGTTAGCTCCTGAATCATCCATACTTCTGTGTGAGGCAAGCCTCAGTATATCTTCCTAAAAGATAGTATTCCAAGTCTCTTGAGTTGTGCATGAAAAGCTTCCATCACAGACCTTGACATTTCTGGAATCAAAAAGCAGGTGTGAAAACTTTGGATAACTCATAATCAATCACTCAAATAGGTGGCCTCCTCCCTCTACACGCCTGCCTGTCCAGTGGCAGATAACTGCTATATGGTATTGCCTTTCTGTGGAACCATATATACCCACCACCACCACAAACCCTTAGAAGTCCTGGTTTCACTCAAATATTCTCACATATGAATACATTATGTCATCCTGATGTTTGCATCAGATTTAGTTCAGATTGCATATTTTTCCACAAGCATCATTCTGCTGCAAACTTAGAAGACATATTGCTGCTGGCTTTATTTACTTATTTATGCTTCCTTGACAAGAGTTCCACTTCAACAGGTCCTGTGAAAACATTAATTTATGGCAATAATAATTTCACAGAATATTATGGAGATAGCTGACAGGCATATTATTCTTCACTTATATCAAGTGACCTTCCTTGCATTGTTTTATTTACATTGCACATCTTTATTTTTATAAATATAGCCAACTCAATTATCTAGGTTACTGAAAAGGCAAAATGGCACAAATAATCTAAAACATTGGGGGAAGGTCATTTGTATTTGTTTTGCAAATGTATTATAGTTTATTTTTCCAGCAGCAGCAGGTGTTTCTAATTATGGCTTTGTTTTGGCTAATACTGGAATTAGCAGACATGCTTGCTCTCTCTCTCTCTCTCTCTCTCTGTGTGTGTGTGTGTGTGTGTGTGTGTATAACATGGTATATAAAAAAACATGCCAGGTAACTGAGCAGGGAGAGCTGATCCAAGACTTAAGCTGTTTGATGTACAATTTGCCTGAAAAATCTTGAATTCATATTATTTTTTGATAACTTACCTATAAGAATTCACATATTACATGAGAACTGTTCCTCACCTTGATGGGCTGCATACCAACTCTAAAGATGCCATAATTTTTCAGACATTCCCAATATTTCTATTTGTGATTTACCTCCTTTTCCTCAGTCGTGGGAGAATCTGGGCTTCTGTATCAGCCCGTTCACTGCAACATATGCCCCTGAAGGACTTTGAGGGCTGGGAGGAATGTGCTGGGATCAGGATGAGACTGCAGGGCTTCAGCCACCATCTGTATCTTTATGACTCCCAAATTCCTATCTCTGGCTCAGACCTCCCTCCTGAACTCAAGTGGTATATAGATCTTCCTATTTATCTCCCCTGGAATGTTCCATAGGACCTTCAACTGAACTCCTCTTCCTTACTCCTTTCCAAATCTCCATCTCCTCCTATGTTAATTACATCAGTGGCTGGTACCATTATCTATCCAGTCCTCAAACTATGAATTCAGGAATCATTCTTTCCTTCTCCATCTCCATTCTTCCCCACTTTCTCCAGCCCTTGCTGATTTTATTCCCTTATTTTCACTTGTGCCTGCTTACCTGTTTCCATCCTCACTTCCACTCAGAACAAGCCCCTATCACCTCGTGTCTGCTTCACTAAAACTTTTTTTTTTTTTTTTTTTTTTTTTTTTTTTTTGTAGCCCAGGCTGGAATGCATTGCGCAATCTCAGCTCACTGCAACCTCTGCCTCCCAGGTTCAAGCAATTCTCATGCCTCAGCCTTGCAAGTAGCTAGGGCTACAGGTGTGTGTCACCATGCCCAGCTAATTTTTGTATTTTTAGTAGAGAAGGGGGTTTCACCATGTTGTTCAGGATGGTCTCAAACTCCTGCCCTCAGCTAACTGCCCATTTCGGCCTCCCAAAATGCTGGGATTACAGGCATGAGCCACCATGCCCAGCCTCACTCAGACACTTCATAACTTGCTTTCTTCTGTCAAATCTTGCTCCCTACCCCATCTATCCTTCACAGAGCAAATACAGAAGGATCGTTATGATACCTGTATCTCAAGTCACTCCTGTGCTTAAAACCCCGAATGTCTTCTCATTGCCCTTAAGGTAAAGTGAAAAACACTTGCCTAGCCTGCAAAAGTCCTGCTCAAATACGACCCCTGCCAACAGTTCATGTCTCTTTTCCCTTGGGTCTCCCCGCTTTCTTACCTTGCTTCTCCCCACCTCATTCATGCTCTACTTTTTTTTCTGTCTTAGGACATGCCAGGCTCTCTAGTCTCTGGGCCTTTGTGGGGGGCCCTTCCTTCTGCAGTTTCCTTTCACTTTCCTCTTCATCTAGCTAAATCCTCCTCAATCTTCAGATCCAGATCAAAGTGTCACCAGCTCAGAGCAAATTTCTCTGACCACCCCCCACCACCCCAGACTTTTAGGTCTCTGTTTCATGCTCTCCTAGCACCCAGGACTTCTTTGTAGCACTCCTCAGATTATGAGTACCACAAGGGGACAGGACATTCACATATTTGTTCCCTGGTCAAGTTGTTAGCACTGTGGTGGAAACAGAATAGGAGATCAATAAATATTTTCTAGGCCAGGCGTGGTAGCTCATGCCTATAACCCCAGCACTTTGGAAGGCAAAGTTGGATCATCTGAGGTCAGCAGTTTGAGACTAGCCTGGCCAAGACAGTGAAACTCTGTCTCTACTAAAAACACAAAATTTTGCCAGGCATGGTGGTGGGCACCTGTAATCCCAACTACTGGGGAAGCTGAGACTGGAGAGTTGTTTGAACCCAGAAGCAAGAGGTTGCAGTGAGTCAACATCACACCACCACACTCCAGCCTGGGCCACAGACTGAGACTCTTTCTCATAAACCAATTAATAAATATTTTCTAAATGGCCAACCAAACAATGGCATCCTAACTGGTGTGCTTTCCTCCAGGGTCTTTCCTCCCAACCTATTTTTTCCATTCTCAGCACAGCAATCTCTAGGCCTAAAATGTAAGGTGCAGCTCCAATCAAATCACTTTGGAGCTTAAAGAAAAATCAGTTCTTGCCCTCACCTGCTGAATGCAGTCTGAATGCTTTGGTACGACATGACATTAAGGTGTTCTGTAATCTGGTCCTAAACTACCTGACCAATCTTATTTGTCCATCTTGTTTCCTGCTTAGAAGAAACTCCAGATTATCGTCAAATAGAATTGCCTATTTAATATTTCCTGCCAGTACTTCACATTTTCTAGCTTTTGTGCCTTTGCTTCTGGTGATCCATTCTCCTGGCAAGCCCCTCACTACATTTCTGTCTAAGTCCCATCTCTCCTTCATGATCCACTTAAAAGTAATGTCCTCTCTGAAGCTTTTGCAATTCCCCCTGGCAGCGGAAAATGACCACTTCTCCCTCTGAACATCCCAGCCCTTTTTACCTCTCTGTGTCATTGATCCCATTATGTGCACACAAGGTTCATTTTCTACTAGACTGCAAACCGCAAGGGAGAAGGGCTTGGTCATTTCTATATGGCTGACAGGACTTGGCCAACACTAGGGGTTCCTGTTTGGAGGCCTATCATAAGTTTTACAACTTTGAACACAAAGCGTGGTCTAAGGACCAACTGTTTAGGTATCACCTGGGGGCTTGTTAGTAATTTACAATCTTGAGCCTACCAGATTTAGCAAATCAGAATCTGCATTTTAACAAGATCCCTAGGTGATCCACATGCACATTAAAATTTAAGAAGCAGTGCACTGTTTTATTACACAAGGGAAGAGGATCCTTACAAGAGGATAAACACCACATCTTGTAATTCTGTGCTCTCAGACATAGTATCAGTTTTCATATTAGCTGCACAGTGGGTGTTTGCTTTTGAATCACCAGCACAACTTCCTTCCTGCTCTTAGTTTGGAACCTTCCCCTTCTTCAAAAACATGGAAGGAATCCTATCTTAGGCAAGGGAACCCGTTCTCCTATTAGAAAGCTGTGGATGCACAAAGCTGGCCCCAATCAGAAAGGGAGGTTATGATTCCTTACAGCTTGCCATAATTGATGTAGTCTCTGGCCAAGGTGTGAGTCAAGCCTCTGTCCTCTGTTAAACATCAGTGCAAGGAATGCCGCAGAATGATGTCAAGTGAGCTTTTGAGCTAACCACTCCTAGAAACATCTGGTGCTGGCAGAGGATCATGACTATGAATACAGATGAAGGGAACAATTGAGCAATTTGAATTAATCACAGTTTTAAGTGTCTTGTACAAAATGTATTTATGTTTTGATCTAAATAGGCAAACAACTAAGCAATGCTTCCTAGGTTTTAGAAGAGAGGTAAAGATCCGTTGAAAGGATTTTTTCCCCCTGCACTCTTTCCTCACATCATTTGAACAAGAATATAACCTCTTCTTCCCTAAGGCTCCCTTAATTATTAACACAGCTCAAGCATGGTATTCAGCGCCCACCTCGTCTGTAGATGCTGATAGGTCCTGTAAAGCATATTGTCTCACTTCTTTGCAGTACGCTGCAGAGAAACTTGATAATGGGAAAGGTCCTCAAGTTCAGGCAAAGCAGCTAAACCTAGAAGTGGCAAAACCCGCTGCTTTTGCCTCAGGCATGCATTTGCTGATAAATCACTGCTCCTAAAAACTCCTCTCATTTGAGCTCCTTGGCTTCTAATCAGAACCACACCCAGACTGAGACGGGAGTGGTTTCAGACTAGCTTCTGTCTGACACTGGGAAAGAGATAAAACTGTCTTTCTGCCAGTGAAGTGACAGAAAAATAGGGGCTTGCTGGCAACCTCCATGTCACAGGCCTCTGACTGCATTTAATCAGAAATGTCTATTGTTGAATTGAGCTTTGCTGGCCAAAGAAATAACTGTTTTGAGTTAGAAACTCAAAGATGATGAACAGGCTGCTGATGGAAGCCATCCTTCTCATGAGAAAGTTGCCCCTAGACAACATTGTGAAATAGACACATTTCACATTTTCTCTTGAACTATCTCTCCATTGGTGGGTGTATCAGGGTTCTCTAGAGAAACAGAATCAATAGGATATATATAAAGTAGGGGAGGGAAGGCAGAAAGAGAAGGAGAGAGATTGATTTAAAGAGTTGGCTGACATGATTGTAGGAACTAGCAAATTCAAAATTTGTAGGGCAGACCAGGAGCTGCGAACTCAGGCAAGAGTTGAAATAACAATTTTGAGTCAGACATTCATAGGGCAGGCCAGCAGGCTAGAAACTCAGGCAAAATTTCTATGTTACAGACTTGAGGCAGAATTTCTTCTTCTACAGTATAACAAGACAATTCTGGCATTTCAACTTCATTTCATATAGGCCACCTTTTATTCAGTGTTTCATCTAACCAGTGAAACTGTTAGACTGGGCTCGGGTCAACTGGCCTTACTGACTGAAGGCTATGCAGGTTCAAAGTTGCTGGTCTGGACCGTACGGAAACTTGGTGGAGCTCCCTGTGAAATTAGGAAGCCAGGAAGGTTTAAAAGACAGGGGTATTTGACCACTCTTACTTGCACAGAAGGAGTCTCTGTGGCCATGTCAAAAGAGCTAAACTCACAGATATCACATCCTTCAGAAGACGCCCATGATAGGCAGCGACTCAAGAACTACTCTAAGGTCTTACTTTGCGTTTTAAGCCAAGACAGTTTGTCCTGTACTGCCCTATCCTGACTGACTGGCCATCCCCTCTGAATTAGAAAAGTACTTACTGGTCTTTTCTCCAATATCTGCCACGTGTCTCAAGCACAGTGACCCCACATCCTCTCTCCCAGCCACATGCCTTCGTTGGCCTTCTGGTCATCCAGCATTCTGCATTGCAGTGTCCCAGACAGGCTTACCCTCTCCCTGGTCCCAAATAAACCTGTTTTACCCTTCCATGTGTTCAAACCTTGTTGCCAGCTCATGGGGCATTGGATATCTCTTTGATAAAGTGGAGAGGCAACATGGTATGAACAACTGATAATCTACTTAGATTTATTTATTCAATCAACAAATATGTACCTTAGTGTATCAGGCTCTGTGATAGAGGCTGGGAAGAAAAAAGTAAATCTGACATAGTTCTTGCCCACAATGAACTCATCATCTAGTTAAGGAGACAGACAAGCAGTTGAACACAAACAAGTGCCATCCAGTGTAAGAATTACAATGGCAGAGGTATGTTTTGGGAACAGTTGTAGCAGAAAGAAAAAGCAAGTAACCCCTCATGGCCTGAGCGAGTCAAGAGGATTTCAGCTGCTTCCTGAGAAGGAAGCAGTAGTTCACTAAGTAAACAAGGCATATGAAACAGGCCAGAGGAAGGTAACAGCAGGATCAGAGGCACAGTTGCATACTCATACACAGCTTATTGGAAGAATGGAGACAAGTCAATTTAGTATAGCTACATAAGGCATGGTACATGCCAGGTATTGGACATTTATGTAGGAGTAAAGCTCTGGTGTTCCAGGCAACTAATCTTGTACTTAACGCTAAGGGCAACAGAAAGCTATGGAAGTTTTTTCTTTTCTTCTTTTTTACTAATAGCTTTATTGAAACGTAATCCACATTCCATGCAATACACATATAGTATACAATTCACAGTTTTAAGTATATTCACAAAGTTCTGCTATTATTACCACTATCTAATTCCAGAACATTGTCATCACTCCAAAAATAAGCCATATACACTCTTCAACTTACGACAGGGTTACATCCTCAAAAACCCACTGTAAGTTGAAAATTTCATAAGTTGAAAATGTGTCTAATATACCTAACCTACTGAACATCATAGCTTAGCCTAGCCAACCTTAAACATGTTCAGAACACTTACATTAGCTTACAGTTGGGCAAAATTATCTAATACCACACTTATTTTATAATAAAGTATTGAATATCTTAGGTAATTTATTGAACACTGTACTGAAAGTAAAAAACAGAGTGGTTGTATTGGTGCTCGAAGTGAGGTTTCTGTTGAATGTGAATCTCTGTTGCACCATTGTGAAGTTGAAAAATAATAAGTCAAACCTTCATAAGTTGGAAACCATCTGTACTAGTTACCATCCATCTCCCATACCCATTACCTTCTAGTCACTGGCAACTACTATTTATACATTTATAAATTTGCCACTTATGGATATTTCATATAGATGGCATCAAACAATGTGTGATCTTTTGTGACTGGCTTCTTTCATTTAGCATGTTTTCAATTCTCACCCATGTTGTAGTATCAATTAATACTCTATTCCTTTTCATGCCCAGATTATATTTCATTGTATGAATGTACAACATTTTACTTATTCATTGTATCAGCTGATGGAAATTTGGGCTGTTTATACTTTTTGGCTCTTATGAATAATACTGTTATAAACATTTTTAGTTTTTTAATGCATCCCCTCAAACATTTATCCTTTGAGTTACAAACAATCCAATTGCATTTTTAAGTTATTTTAAAAGATACAATTATTATTCACTATGGTCACCCTATTGTGCTATCAATAGTAAGACATTAATTCTATGTCTTTTGTACACATTAACCATTCCCACCTTGCCCTAAGTCCCCCACTACCCTTCCCAGCCTCTGGTAACCATCCTTCTACTCTCTATGTACATGAGTTCAATTGTTTTGATTTTTAGATCCCACAAATAAGTGAGAACATGCAATGTTTGTCTTCCTGTGCTTGGCTAATTTCACTTAACATAATGATCTTCAGTTTCATCCATGTTGTTGCAAACTGTTGGATCTCATCCTTTTTTATGGCTAAATAGTACTTTATTGTGTATATGTACTACATTTTCTTTATTCATTCATCTGTTGATGGACACTTAGGTTGCTTCCAAATCTTAGCTATTGTAAGGAGTGCAGCAACAAACAGAGGAGTGCAGATACCTCTTTGATATACTGATTTCCTTTCTTTTGGGTATATAACCAAAAGAAAGAAAGAAAATCTTACTTCTCTCTCTCTCTCTGTTCTAAGCCACCTAAAGCTGGGGCTGGAGTCACACAACCACCCCTGTGTCTACCACCACTATGACTGGATTGCTGGATCATACAGTCGCTCAATTTTTAGTTTTTTGAGGAACCTCCAAACTTCTCCATACTGGTTTTACCAATTTGCATTCCCACCAACAGTATGCAAGGGTTCCCTTTTCTCTACATCTTTGCCAGCATTTGTTATTGCCTGTCCTTTGGATAAAAGCCATTTTAACTGCAGTGAGATATCTCAGTATAGTTTTGATTTGCATTTCTGTGATAATCTGTGATGTTGAGTGATTGAGTGCCTTTTCATATGCCTGTTCCCCATTTGTATATCTTTTTTTGAGTATTTTCTATTAAAATATTTTGCCTATTTTGACCAGATTGTTAGATTTTTTTCCTGGAGAGTTGTTTGAGTTCCTTATATATTCTGGTCATTAATCCCCTGTCAGATGGATAGTTAGCAAATATTTTTTCCCATTCTGTAGCTTGTCTGTTCACTTTGTTGACTGTATCCTTTGCTGTGCAGCAGCTTTTTAACTTGATGTGATACCATCTGTTCATGTTTACTTTAGTTGTCTGTGCTTGTGGGGTATTACTCAAGAAGTCTTTGCCCAGACCAATGTCCTGGAAATTTTCCCCGATGTTTTCTTGTAGTAGTTTTATAATTTGAAGTCTTAGAGTTAAGTCTTCAGTCCATTTTGATTTGATTTTTTGTATACAGTGAAAGATAGGGGTCTAGTTTCATTCTTTTATATATGTAGAAATTTGTCAATTTCTTCTAGAGTTTCCGGTGTACTGACATACAGTTGCTCATAGTAGCCACTAATGTTCTTTTGAATTTCTGCAGTGTCAGTTGTAACAAGGTGTGTTTTTTTCTGATTTTATTTGGTTCTTCTCTGTTATTTTTCTTCATCTGGCTAAAGGTTTGTCTATTTTGTTTAACTTTTCAAAAAACCAACTTTTTGTTTCATTGATCTTTTGTATTTTTTTAATTTCAATTTTATTTATTTTTGCTCTATTATTTATTTTCTTCTACTAGTTTTGGGTTCGGTTTGCTCTTGCTTTTATACTTCTTTAAGATACTTTGTTAGATTGTTTATTTGAAGCTTTTACTCTTTTTAAATATAGGCACTTACAGCTATACATTTCCCTCCGAGTATTGCTTTTGCTGTATCTCATAGGTTTTGGTATGCTGTGTTTTCATTATCATTTGTTTCAAGAAATATTTCAATTTACATCTTAATTTCTTCATTAACCCACTGGTCATTCAGGGGCATATTGTTTAATTTGCATGTATTTGTATAGTTTCCAAAATTCCTCTAATTATTAATTTCTAGTTTTGTTCCACTGTGGTCAGAATGGATACTTGATATTATTTCAATTTTTTTCAAATGTTTAAAGACTTCTTTTGTGTGATCTAACATATGGTCTATCCTTGAAAATGATTATTATGCTGAGGAAAAGAATGTGTATTCTGCAGTTCTTTGGTGAGGTCATGTTTTCCTGGATGGTATTGATGCTAGTAGATATCAATACCACCCAGAAAAACATGGGCATTGAAGGGTTAGATATTTATTATAGTCTTCACTGTCTGGGCTGATTTGTAGCCGTCCTTCTTAGGAAGGCTTTCCATATATTTGAAAGATGTGGGTGTTGTGATCTAAGCTGTATCTGCTTTAGGGGACACCCAAGCCCAGTAATGCTGTGGTTCTTGCAGACTCATGGAGGTACTGCCTTGATGGCCTTGGACAAGATCTGGGAGAATTCTCTGGATTACCAGGCAGGAGACTCTTGTTCTTTCCCTTACTTTCTCCCAAACATGGAGTCAGTCTCTATCTCTCTCTCTCTCTGTTCTAAGCCACCTAAAGCTGGGGCTGGAGTCACACAAGCACCCCTGTGGCTACCACCACTATGACTACACTGGGTCAGACCTGAAGCCAACACAGCACTGGATCTCACCCAAGGCCTGCTATAACCACTCCCAGTCTACTGCCTATGTTTGCTCAAGGCCCTGGGGCTGTGCAATCAGCAAGTGGCAAAGTCAGCCAAGCCTGTGTCCCTCCCTTCAGGGCAACGAGGTCCCCCGAGCCCCAGGTGGGTCCAGAAGTGCCATTCAGGAGTTATGAACTAGAGTCAAAAACCTTAGATGTTTACCTGGTGTTCTATTGTATTGTGACTGAGTTGGCACTCAAACCGCAAGACACAGTCCTTCCTATTCTTTCCTTTCCAAAGGCAGAGGAGCCTCTCCCTATAGCCAGCATCACCCCAGGCCGTGAGGAATACTGCCAGACTACTGCTGATGTTCCCTTAAGGCCCCAGATCTCTTAAGTCAGCTTATAGTAAATGCTGTTTGGCCTGGGAGTCACCCTTCAGGGCAGTGGGTTCCCCTCTGACCAAGGGCAGGTCCAGAAATGCTGTCCAAATGTCAAGTCCTGGAATTGGGGGCCCCAGGAGCCCACTTGGTGATCCACCCCGTTGTGGCCATGCTGGTACATAAGGTGCAAGACAAAGTCCCCTTTACTTTTCCCTCTGCTTTTCTCAAGCAGAAGGAGTTTTGCCCCATAGCCACCAGAGCTCGTTAGGTGCTGAGTCTCACCTGAAGCCAGCAAATCTCAGAGGCTCACCCAAGGCCCTTCATTTAGTACCTGGGTATTGCTGCTGGTTGTTCAGGCCCCAAGGGGTCTTTAGTTAGCCGGTGATGAATGCTGCTGGGATTGGGTCCTTTCCTTCAAAGCAGCGGGTTCCCTTCTGGCCCAGGGTATGTCAACAAATGTTGCCTGGGGGCCTGGAACGGGGGAACTTCATGACTCTGGCCAGTGCCCAATCCTGCTGTGGCTGAGCTGGTATCTCAGATGTAAGACAAAGTACTTCACACTCTTTCCTCCCTTCTCCACAAGCAGAAGGAAGGGGTCTCTTTTGGAGCAGTGAGCTGTGCAGCCTGGGGTTGGGGGAGGGGTGATGCCATCACTCCCTTGGCTGCTCCAGCTGGTGTCTCAGTAGGTTATGAGCCCCCACTCTCGCCCAGTCCACTGTCTCTGGGCCTAATTCAGCAATAACACTTGCCTAAGAGTTGAGGTCCTTATGGCCTAGACTGCCTTTCAAGTTTACTTGGAGACACAGAGTGCTGTAGCCCTGAGTGGTGAGGTTCATAGGCACTCAAGCTCAGACCCAGCTGGGATCAGTGATTCCCCCCTGGCCAGGGCTGGTCTAACTACTCCCTCCCCCATGGCTGGGCACCAGCTGAGTTTGGTTTGGTTTTCCTTTCTGCTGTAACAGGACAGCACTGAGTTCAATGATTCACAATTGCTATGCTCTGTCTTCCCTGGTGCCCAGAGTTGCTCTCCGCAATGCTGCTGCTGCTGCTGCTGAGGTTGGGGTGGGGGCGGCTTTGGCGATTCAGGACTGTTTTTTCTATCGCTTCAGTGCCTCTTTCAGCAATATGAGGTTAAAACCAGGTACTATGAGTGCCCACCAGATTTTTTGTTCGTATGAAGGTGTATTTTTTCTGTGTAGATAGTTGCTAACTTGGTGTCTTTGCAAGTGAGACAATTGGGGAAGTTCTCTATTCTCTCACCTTGCCAAATCTGCCCTCTGCCTATTTTCACAAATTTTTGAGTCGACATGTTTTCATTTCTTTTGCATATATACCTAGGGGTGGTTTTTCTGGGTGATATGCTAAGTCTATGTGTAAGTACCAAACTGTTTTTGCAAAGTGGCTCTACCATTTTACATTCCCACCAGCAGTGTAGGAGAGTTCCAACTGCTCCACATCCTTGCCAATACTTACTATCTTTCTTCTTGATTAAAACCATCCTATTCTAGTGGCATTTTGTCCCTTTGATTTGCATTTCCTGATGAATTTCATGTTGAGCATCTTTTTGTGTACTTACTAGCCATTTATATATCTTTTTGGAGAAATGTCCATTCAGATATTTTGTCCAAGTTTTAATTGGATTATTTGTCTTTTAATTATTGAGTTATAAGAGTTCTTTATATACTCTTGATACAAGCTCTTATCAGATATATGATTTGCAGATTTTTCTCCCATCCTGTAATTTGTCTTTTCACTTTCTTGATGACATCCTTTGAAGCACAAAAGTTTTTATTTGGTTGAAGTATAATTTATCAATTTTTAATTTTATGGATAGTGCTTTGGGCATTGCATCCAAGAACTCTGCCAATCTGAAGTCACAGGATTTTTTCCTTATATTATCTTCTAAAAGTTTTATAGCTTTAGACCATACATTTAGGTTTACAATCCATTTTGAGTTGTTTTTTTCATATGGCATGCATTAAGAATCCAAATTCCTCTTTTTGCATGTGGATATCCCATTCTCCTAGACCACTTGTTGAAAAGACTATTATTTCTGCATTGACTTGTGTTACCATGTTTGTTAAAAATCAATTGACCATAAATGGACTCTTAATTCTATCCCATTGATCTCTTCGCTTGTCTTTGTGACAGTACGAAACGGTCCTGATTTCTAAGTTTTAAAACCAAGTAGTTTTGCCTTTTCAAAGTTGTTTTGGCTATTCTGTATCCTTTGTATTTCTATATAAATTTTGGAATCAGTTTGTTAATTTCTACACAAAAGCTTACTATGGCTTTGACAGGACTTGAGTTGACATCATACATCAATTTTGGGTAATTGCCATCCTGACAATATTGAGATTTCCAATCCATGAACATGGATTCTATCTCCATTACTTAGATCTTTATTTCTCTCAGTAATAATTACAATTTTCAGTGCACAGGTCTTTTTCATATGTTTTGTCAGATTTATTCCTAAGTATTTCACATTTTTGATGATATTATAAATGGCATTTCAAAACTTTAATTTCTGAGTGTTTGTTGCTAGTATATAGACACAGTTGAATTTTGTATACTGGTCTTGCATCCTTTGACTTTTCTAAACTACTTGTTAGTTCTTATTTATGGAATCCTTAGAATTCTCTACGTACAGGATCACATAATCTGCAAATAAATACATTTTTACTTTTGTCTTCTCAATCTGGATGCATTTTATTTATTTATGCACTTACTACACTGCCTAGAACTTCCAATTCAATGCTCTTGAAGGACATTAGAAGTGCTATTCCAGTGAATGCATGAAAAATGAGAAACAGCCTTATTGCTGATGCGGTGAAAGTTTTAGTGATCTGCATAGATCAAAATAGCCACAACATTCTCTTCAGCCAAAACCCAATCCAGGATAAGGTCCTAACTCACTTCAATTCTGTGAAGGCTGTGAGAGGTAAGGAAATTGCAGAATAAAAGTTGGAAGCTAGCAGAGGCTGATTCATGAGGTTTAAGGAGAGAAGTCATTTCCATAACATAAAAGTGAAAGGTGAAAAAGCAACTTCTGATGGAAGTTGCAGCAAGTTATCCAGAAGATCTACTTAAGATAATTGATGACAGTGGCTATACTAAACAACAGACTATCAGTGTAGATGAAACAGCTTCTATTGGAAGAAGATGCCATCTAGGAGTTTCATAACTGGAGTGGAAAAGTCAATGCCTGGCTTCAAAGGACAGGCTGATTCTTTTGTTAGGGGCTGATGAGTTAAATTTGAAGCCAGTGCTTATTTACCATTCCAAAAATCCTGTGGCCCTTAAAAATCACCTAAAACTACCTGTGCTCTCTAAATGAAACAGCAAAGCTTGGATGAAAGCACTTCTGTTTACAGCGTGGATTACTGACTATTTTAAGCCCACTGTTGAGACCTGTTGCTCAGAAAAAAGATTACTTCAAAATATTGCTACTCATTCGCAATGCACCTTTTCACCTAAGAGCTCTGATGGAGATGTACAAGGAGATTAATGTTGTTTTCATGACTTATATTATGACATCTATTCAGCAGCACATGGATCAAAGAGCAATAGCAACTTTCAAGTCTTACTATTTAAAAAATACATTTCATAAGGCTATAGCTGCAATAGATACTGATTCCTCTGGTGGATCTGGGCAAAGTAAACCGAAAACCTCTGGAAAGGATTCACCATTTTAGATGCCATTAAGAACATTTGTGATTCATGCGAGGAGGTCAAAATTAACATTAACAAGACTTTGGAAGAAGTTGAATTCAACCTTCAGGGATGATTTTGAGGAGCTCAAGATTTCAGTAGAGGAAGTAACTATAGATGTGGTACGGTAGAATTAGCAAGAGAACTAGGAATGGAAGTGGAGCCTGAAGATGTGACTGCATTGCTGTAATCTCACGACCAACCTTGAATGAAGAGTTACTTCTTATGGATGAGCAAAGAAAGTGGTTTCTTGAGATGGTATCTATTCCTACTGAAGATGCTGTGAACACTGTTGAAATGACAACAAGGATTTTAGAATTTCCTATAAACTTAGTCGATAGCAGTAGCAGGCTTTGAAAAGATTGACTCCAACTTTGAAAGAAGTTCTACTGTGAGGAAAATGCTATCAAATGAAACAGCAATGCTTGCTACAGAGAAATCTTTCATGAAAGGAAGCATCCATCAATGCTGTAAACTTCCATTGTTGTCTTTTCTGAAGAAATTGCCACAGCCACCCACCCTTCAATAACCACCTCCCTAATCAGTCAGCAGCCATCAACATTGAAGCCACATCTTCCTCCAGCAAAATGATGACTACTTGCTGAAGATTCAGATAATAACTACCATTTTTGGCAATAAAGTATTTTAAAATCAAGATATGTACACTTTTTTGTAGACATAATGCTATTGCATACTTAATAGACTACAGTATGGTGTTAACATAGCTTTTATTTTTTGAAGATAATCTAGGCTCCAACTTGCCATTTATTTCAAGAATGCCACACAGATAGGAGACAACTCAATAAACTCTTAAATGCTTGCATTATTTAAGTATTTGTACATAATTGTAAAGATAAATACATTGTGTATGATTCCTCTGCTTCTACTTTGTTTGTTTTACCTGAGAATCCATCTCGAGCCCAGGGAACTGTACCTGCGTGTACTTCCTGTACTTTCTAAAAGAAAGGCATTCAAAAGAAGGAAAGTCGAGGAAGAAAATTAGATGGTACTTGGCAAAATAGTAAGGACCAATTTGGAAGGTCCAACTGAATTTTGAAGATTTTGTTGTTTGTTTTTAAATTTTTTATTTCAATAGCTTTAATAGTACATATGATTTTTGGTTGCATGGATGAATTGTATAGTGGTGAAGTCTAGAATTTTAGTGTACCTGTAATCTGAGTATTCAAGTAGTATACATTGTGCCCAATAGGTAGTTTTTCCTTCCCCACTCCACTCCCACCCTTCCCTTTTCTGAGTCTCCAGTGTCCAGTATACCAGTCTGTATGCCTTTGCTTACCCATAGCTTAGCTCCCATTTATAAATGAGGACATGTGATACATGATTTTCAATTCCTGAGTTAGAATAATGGCCTCCAGTTCCATTCAAGTGGCCACAAAAGGCATTTGTGCTTTCCAAATGGCTGAGTTGTATTCCATGGTGTACATATATACCACATTTTCTTTATCAACTCATTGGTTGATGGGCACTTAGGTTGATTCCATGTCTTTGCAATTGTGAATTGTGCTACAATAAACACATGCATGCTGCTGTCTTTTTGATATAGTGACTTTTCCTTTGGGTAGATACCCAGTAGTGGGATTGCTGTATTGGTAGATCTACTTTTAGTTCTTTGAGAAATCTCCATACTGTTGTCCATAGAGGTTGTATTAACTTATATTCTGACCAGCAGTGTATAGGATAAGTGATCCTTTTTCATCACATCCATGCCTGACTTTTTAATAATGGCCATTCTGGCTGGAGTACGGTGGTCTCTTATTGTGGTTTTAATTTGCATTTCCCTGATGATTAGTGGTGTTCAGCATTGTTTTCATAGGTTTCTTGGCCATTTGTATATTTTCTTTTGAGAAATATCTATTCATGTCCTTTGCTCACTTTTCAATGGGACTATCTGGGTTTTTCTTGTCGGCGTTTTGCTTGAGTTTTTTGTTTTTTTGTAGATTCTGGTTATTAATCCTTTGTTGGATGCATAGATTGCAAATATTTTCTCCCACTCTTTGGGTCTGATAATTATTTCTTTTGCTGTGCAGAGCTCTTTCATTTAATTAGGTCCCATTTGTTCATTTTTGTTTTTGTTGCATTTGCTTTTGGGGTCTCAGTTATAAATTATTTGCCTAGGCCAATGTCCAGAAGAGATTTTTTCCTAGGTTTCCTTCTAGAATTTTTATGGTATCAGGTCTTAGATTTCAGTCTTTAATCCATCTTGAGTTAAATTTTGTACACGGTAAGAGATAGGGATTTTTTTTTTTCCGAGATAGAGTCTCGCTCTGCCACCCAGGCTGTAGTGCAGTGGCATGATCTGCAACCTCTGCCTCCCAGGTTCAAGCAATTCTCTTGCCTCAGCCTCCCGAGCAACTGGGACTACAGGTGTATGCCACCACGCCTGGCTGATTTTTGTATTTTTAGTAGAGACAGGGTTTCACCATGTTAGCCAGGATGATCTCCATCTCCTGACCTCATGATCCGCCCTTCTCGGCCTCCCAGAGTGCTGGGATTACAGGTGTGAGCTACCACACCCTCACATATTCTTCTCATGTAGCTATCCAATTTCCCCAGCACCATTTATTGAATATCCTTTCCCCAATTTATGTTTTTGTATGCTTTGTCAAAGGTCAGTTGGTTGTAAGATTTGGCTTTATTCCTGGGTCCTCTATTCTGTTCCATCAGTTACATGTCTACCTTTTTACCAATACCATGCTGTTTTGGTTACTGTAGCCTTGTAGTATAATTTGAAGTCAGGTAATGTGCTGCCTCCAGATTTGTTTTGTTGTTGTTGTTGTTGTTGTTTTGTTTTTTTTGTTTTGCTTAGGATTACTTTGGCTATTTGGACACTTTTCTGGTTCCATGTTATTTTTAGTGTGTTTTTCTAATTCTGTGAAAAAATGATGTTAGTATTATCATAGGAACTGCATTGAATCTGTAGATTGCTTTGAGTAGTATGGTCATTTTCATGATATTGATTCTTCCAGTGCATGAGCATGGGATGTATTTCCATTTGTTTGTGTCATCTACAATTTCTTGCAGCAGTGTTTAATAATTCTCCTTAGAGATATTTTTCACCTCCCTGGTTAAGTATATTCCTGGGTATTTTTTGTAGTTATTGTCAAAGAAATTGAGTCTTGATTTGGCATTTATTTTGGTCATTGTTGGTGTAGAGCAGTGCTACTCCATTGCGTATATTAATGTTGTAGCCTGGGACTTTACTGAATTCATTTATCAGATCTAAGAGTCTTCTGCAAGAATCTTTAGGGTATTCTAGATATAAGATCATATGATCAGAAAACAGAGATCATTCAATTTCCTCTTTTCCAATTGGGATGCCCTTTATTTCTTTCTTTTGCCTGATTGCTGTGGCTAGGACTTCAAAATGTAACTTTTATATATACTCAGAAACCAAAAAAAAAAATTATGTTATTAACTTTATTGCAATATTTGCTTTATGGCAGTGGTCTGGAACCAAATCCACAATATTTTCAAGGTATGCTTCTTTATGGAGGACAGCCTTTGTTGGACAAGTTTGAAAGTAGAGAGACCAATCAAAAGATGATTAAAGTAGCACAGGTGAGAGAGATGATGAAGGCTGTGAATGGGTTGTTGCTAATGAAGATGAAGAAAAGTGGATGAACTGGACATCTATAACAAATGCTGAAACCACAGACCATTTCAGTTTTCCAGTTGAGACGTTATGAGGTCAGATCCAGGACAGAGTATGCAAAAACAGAAAATAAGAGATATCTTAAAGAGATATAGCTTTGAAGGAAGTCTCAAAGACTTAATGCCAGGGAGAATTAGAGTATATTGAGGGTGTGGGAGAGTGATTTGTGGTCTCGATCATTAGGGAGATTGGCGGACCAGACAAATAAATAAGGTGGAAAACAATGGAGACAGGGTGTGGGGAGAAGTGAGGAGGGGGACAGTTTTGGGAAAATTTTAATGTTGAAATGTCATGGAGTATCCAAATGAACATCCCCATAAGCAGTTGGAAATGTAGATCTGGAGCTCAGGAGCAAGAACACACTGCAAATCTAATGGGACAAAAGATCTTTCACATTTATATTTAGGTAGAGATGTATCCAGAAACCTGTTGACATCTTTGGTATTACTCTTTTTAAAAACAAATGTGTGATCATCCATAGTCTCTAATACTTATCTACAACCCCATGAAGGTCTTTCGTTATTGTTGTTTTATTTTTGTTTTTGTTTTCAGGAGTTGGGTATGGAGTGGTTGTGTGGGGGGGAACATACAGACAAGGTAAAGGAGTATGGGATGGGGGAGAAATTGAGAACGAGAGAGAAATAAATGACATAAAGCATATCAGAAGCTGTTCCCACCGCCACCTCTCTAAAGCTATGATTGAGATGCTGTGCCAGGGTGAGTGAATGTGTTAATTCCTTGTCCTTATCCCATTTCAGTGAAAGTTTCACCTAGCTTCATGAATATCTGTGTCTGGCTCTGTCTCACTTGCTTTGGCCTTGTCTTTGTCTTTTTCTGTCTTTGTCCTTTCTAGTTTCCTTATCGAACTTTCCCTCAGGAGACTTTTTCATTCTTCACCAACCCAATATTCTCTGCTGACAGCCCCATCAGAGAACGCAAGGATGAGTTGCCACAAATATATTTCTGAACTGCCACTAGATGGCAGTGTCTGGGAACGTTGTTAACTCAGTCTAGGCATTCATGAGTGTCTGACTGCTGAGTAGTAGGGAGTTTCACTTGATTATTCTGTTTTTAGGCTGTTGCAACCAGTTGCTAACACAAGCCCTAGACTTAGCTGGATCCCTTTCTCCATGATAGAAGAAAATTCATGTTTGTAAAACACCCAGGGATGGAAAAGCCTGTTCTTTAAGCTAGTGAGCATCTTCTTCTACCTCAATTCTCACACAAGTCCCTAGCCCTTAGATTCCTTAGATTCCCTTTTGTTCCCTCTTCAGCTGTTGTTTCTTGTTAGGTTTCATTTTTTATGCAAATGTATTTCCTCCTTCCCCAGCTTTGTTAGTAAGCTGGGTGATCCTCTTTCCTCTTTTTAAGCATGGATTTGTAGAATCATCTGCTATCAAAGCTTGAAGAGCCCTTAGACTTCATTGAGTCCAACCCAATTATTTACAGATAGGGAAACTGAGGCAAAGAAAGGCGCCGACACTTGTTCAAGGCCATATACAAATTCAAGGCAGAATCCTATGAGATAATCTCATGACATACTTGTAATAATCAACAAAACAACCAAAAGATTGTTTTTGATTCATTAATTGTGGATCTAGCACAACAGGGGAAGGGAAAGAAGACAGGAGGCATATGACATGGTGCTTGTTCTCAAGGCACTTAGAATCTAGGTGGGAACATAGGCTATTACACAATGAAAAAGAATAAATGTGTTATATAATAATGTAGTCTAAGAAAAAATGCTAATGTAGGCAAGTGGCACAGGGATTCAGAGGAACAACGCTAAGATAAAACAAGGCAATGGGTGGGGGTGGAGGTGGAGGTAATGCTGGGAGATAAGAAATTCAAGGATTATTATTATTCAAGATCAAGGCCTAACAAGTAGGCCTGACAAGTAGAGGGTGGGGGTCAATGAGAAGTAAAAGATAAGACTCAGTGATAGGTTGGGACTGTACTGTACAGGCTCTTAAATGCCAAGCTAATTTCCTGGTAATGCTGAACAGTAACTTTCAAATGCTTTCAATCTATTTTCTATTTATGGTGGTAAATTTCCACTATGTTTGATTCCCCAAGAAGTAGCCTCTTTGTTCTGCCATGCTTTTCCCCATGAATCTCACCGTGCTGCCCACCCCACCCCCCACCCCCCTGCCAGAAGGGAGATGAAGTGGAACTGAAAAATCAGTCTGGGGCTTATTTCCACTACAGCTGCTCCCTATTGATTCAACCAAGAGTGACCTGGCCATTCTCCAATCCTAAACCCCTTTCATTCGCTTTATTTCCATTCTCCACTCACTCATGGGAGTCTGAGCACCTAGCCTCTGCATCCCACAGCTTCCTTTGTCACAAGGGCCTTCCAGAAGGTTTGGAGAGCTCTTGACAACTGAGAAACACCTATAGGAGGTGAGCATGACTACATGCAAATGAAAGAGACTTCCATACAAAAGGGCTGTTTAAAAGCAGTCTGAACATAGGAACAATCCAAGAGCCCTTTCAGATTGGCTCTGAATGTGCTCAAGCATGTTGGCCAGCCACATTTCAAAGCCAAACAATGCTACCCTCTCCCCTACTCAACTCTCCCTTTATATTCCCAAATAGCTTGAGTTCTGTCTTTCTAGCAGGATACAGTGGATACCCCTACCTCAGCACCTTCCATCTGGCTTTCTTCCCACAATTTGCTGTTTTCTAACCCGCCCCCCCCCACCCCCAGAATGCTATGTCTTTCTCTTAGACTCTGCTTGATATACAACCTGACATGGCAGGTATTTAATACATGGTGTTCTTGTCCTTCACAAGGACCTTAGAGATTATCTAGGCCTGAACATCATGGAGCCACCTAATATGTCACTGAGGGTAGGGGTCATTGGGAAATAAGGAAATCCTCATGACAATGACAGTCTTCATTTCTGTAACTGGTCTCATGGTTGTAGCTGGTATTTATAACCACCTTCTTTTACTACCCATTCTGCATTCTCTTTATCTTCAGCAAACACTTTACCTGGAGGCATCAGCCAAACCTTCATTCCTGAAGGGTCTGGGCCATTAGTAGTCTTGCCTGGATTGGTTTGTTGTTGTTTTCCATTTACCTTAATCACAGAGTGTGGAAATACTGAGACACACCTTAAGGGATCCTCTGTATTCCAGACACATTGTTTTTTACCTACATTGTGGAGTTATAGTTCAATTTCTCCTTGGTATTCAGGATCAGTTAACTCAGCCAGCACAGTAATTCCTTTCTTTGCCTCCTGTTGATTCAGAGACATAAGGAGCCCAAAGTGGCCAGGCAGCAGTCTCAACTTTCAATTCAATGGAATCATTGTCGTTTCTTCTGGTGGAAGCATTCCTCCCTTTGGAACTAAGACTTCTTGGCCATCAGACCATAAATTCATGAAAACAGGCAGTAGAAATTTTGCTAGTAGATCACTAGGGATGATGGTGAGTGGTACCACTCCCATTCCCACCCCTTAATTGCTGGACCCATGAATCCTGGCTATGGGAGAAACAGCCCCATCTGAAGACGCTGGTTCAGAGCCTGCTGGAGAACTTTGCCCTTGCCCTACTGAGGAAGGAGACCCAGGCATCTGGGATTCCCTCCCCCTCTGTCATCCACTATGTAGCTCAACAGAAGATAGAGAAGGCCAGCTGGCGCCTCCTGAATCTCCTTCCTGAAAATAACACGCTTGGTCTTGGGGAAACTCTCTGGAAGACACTATTTTTACTTAAAACAAGATCAAACCAGAGACATTTTCACATGTGAGTCCTAAAACTGTAAACTGAACCCTTTCATATGTGATACCTAAAGCTATAAACCAAGATTCTTCCATGTGTAACATCTAAAGTGTAAGCCTATATAAAGGCAGAACCTTCCTTTGTTAGATGAGCTGGGTTTTCGACAAATTACTGCCTGGTCTCCCGGCCGAATAAACTCCTCCTTCCTTTATTTGGTGTTCGAGAGATCCCTTTCCGACAGCCACTCCTGCTACACTACAAAGTATTGCCAACTAGCTGGTGCTGTATATGAGTTTTCAAAAAGCCAGTTTGCAGTGAAGTGAGTTCCTTTATCAGAAGCAATGCTGTGTGGAATACTATGATGTTAGATAAGGCATTCTGTAGGTCCACAGAGGGTAGTTTTGGAAGAATTATTGTGTTCAGGGAAGGCAAATATTTATCCATAGTAACTGTCTATTCCAGTATGGACAAAACACTGCCACTTCCATGATGGAAGTGGCCCAATGTAATCAGCCTGCCACCATATCAGGGATTCAGTATTAGTCTCTGCTTCTGGCAGATTGGACACCCAGTTACAGCTACAGCCAAGTTGGTCTTGTTGAGTAGAAGTTCATGTTGCTGATTGCATGCATTACCTCCATTCCTGCCACCATGGTCACTTTGTTTATGAGCCCATTGAGCAATGACAGATGTGGCTGGGAAAGAGACTAGTATCCATAGAATGGGTTATTCTATCCACTTGATTATTAAAATCTTCTGCTGAAGTCACCTTTTGATGAACATTCACATGGAACATAAATATCTACATATTTTTTTACCCATTCATAGAGATCTATCCCATATCTCTTCGCCAAATTTCCTTCTCATCAATGTTCCAATCATGTTCTCTTCAAGCCTCTGACCATCTAGCTAAACCACTGGCCACAGTGCATGAATTAATATATAATAATGTCTAGCAATTTTTTCTTCCAAACAAAGTGAATGACAAGTGCACTTTTTCAAGTTCTGCCCACTTGGAATATTTCCCTTCATCAGTGTCCTCTAGGGATGTTCCAGAGAGGGGCTGTAGTCCTGCAGCTGTCCACTTTTGGGTAGTGCCTGTGTATCATGCAGAATCATTTATAAACTGGTGTGGGTCCTCTTTTTCTCCATGACCTGATCATAGGAAACTCTCCCATGAGGCCATAGCTGCAAGCTTACAGGCAGAAGATAGTGTAGCAGGAGTGAGGATCATGGGCATTTAGGCTACTTCTTCGTGTAACTTATTTGGGTTCTCAGGTCCTACTCAGACCAATCAAGTATAGTATCACTTTTATTTAATGATGAAGTATTGTGGTGTATGCCCAACTTTATGGCTTGGTGGGTCAGATAACACTCAGTTCAGGTCACACGGTAATGTGGTGGCCTATGGTTAAGCGTTCAGTCTCTACTAAGGCCTAGTAACAGACAAACAGCTGTTTCTCAAGAGAGTAGTTATTTGCTGAGGGTAGTAATATTTTGCTTCAAAATCCTAAGAGCCTTGTGTAGCAGTTCACCTATGGGGCCTGACACGGGTTCCAAACAACATCCCTATCTGCCACTGACCCTTCAGGCACCATTGGATCTGCTGGATATATAGCCTAATTGGCAGAGCAGCTTGCACACCAGCCTGGACCTTGTTCTGAGTGGGCCCTACTCAAAACTAGCAGTTTTTTTGGTCACTCAGTAAATGGGCTGGAGTAATACACTCAAATAAGGAATATGTTGAAATCCAAAGAGGCCCACCAGGTGCTGTGCCTTCTTTTTGGTTGTGGGAGGAGAAAGATGCAACAATCTGATTTTCACCTTCACAGGGATTCCTCCACATGCCTCATTCCACTTAGCCCCTAAACATTTCACTGAGGTAGAAGCCCCCTGAATGTTTGATAGATTTATTTCTAAACCTCTAAAAAGGCGTTGCTCCACTGTCTTCCCATTTGCATGATTTCTAATCTGCTGTCACACACACACACACACACACACACACACACACATATGTATATGTATATATACATATATATATGTTCTTTTGAATATAATGTATCTCCTTTATCTGGCTAAAGAATTTTTTTTGGCTTTGGACAACTTGACTATGATGTGCCTGGTTCTACTATTCTTCATATTTCCTATGCTTGGAGTTAATTGAGCTTCTGGGATCTGTGGTTTTACAGTTTTCATTAAATTTGGAAAATTTTTAGCCATTATTCCTTAAAATATTTTTTCTGCCCCTCCTCCCCCCACCTCAGTGGATCTGATTACATGTATATTAAGCCACTTGTTGTTTTCCTAAGCTCATTGATGCTCTATTTATTTAGTTTTATTTTTCTTTCTGTTTCACTTGGGATAGTTTCTATTCATATATCTTCGTGTTCACTCATCTCTTCTGCAATGTGTACTCTGCCATTAATTCTATCCAGTGTATTCTTCATATTAGACATTGTATTTTTCATCTCTAGAAGTTCAATCTGGTCTTTTAAAAATATATTTATTTTATTATTTATTTTGAGACAGAGTCTCGTTTTGTCACCCATGCCAGAGTGTAGTGGCATGATCTTGGCTCAATGTAACCTCTGCCTCTGAGGTTCAAGCAATTCTCCTGCCTCAGCCTCCCAAGTAGCTGGGATTACAGGCATGCACCACCGTGCCCAGCTAATTTTTGTATTTTTAGTAGAGACAGGGTTTCACCACGTTAGCCAGGCTGCTCTGGAACTCCTGATCTCAAGTGATCTGCCTGCCTTGGCCTCCTAAAATGCTGGGATTACAGGTGTGAGCCACTGTGCCGGCCTATTTTATTTTTTTAAATTGTAAAAACATACAACCCTTGGTTTAAAATCAATTTGGTCTTTTTTACATAACTCATGTCCTCACTCAAGTTTTTGAATATATGAAACACAAGTATAATAACTATTTCAGCGTCCTTTTCTCTGCTAATTCTAATACAGTTATTCTCCTCATTATGGATCATTCTCTCCTTCTACTTTGCATACTGATAATCTTTTATTGGATGCCAGAGATTGTGACTTTTACCCCATTGTATGCTAGATGTTTTTTTATTTCAACTAAATATTACAGACCTTCATTTGAGGATGTGGTTAAGTTACCCAAAAACATTTTGATCCTTTCAAGGCTAGCTTTTATAATCTATTGGCAGGTCTGAAAGAATGTTCAGTCTATGGCTAAATAGTCTTTACAACTGAGGCAAGGCCTTCCTGAGTACTCTATCCAATCCCCTAGAATTCTGAGGTTTTCCAATCTGGCTGGTTGGGAACAGGCACTACTTCTGCCCTTGTATGAATCCTAAGTGCAGTTACTTCTGATCCTTTTGGGTGGTTCTCCCCTCAGTATCAGGTAGTTTTCTCACATGTGCAGTTTAGTACTCAGCTGAATACTTGTGAGGAAACTTCTGTAGATCTCTCAAGTTCCCTCTCTATGCAACCCTCTCCTGGTATTCTGTTCTGAGAACTCCAGCCTCCTTAGTCACCCCAGATTATCAGCTTCATTTCTTCAACTCAAGAAGTCTGTCAGAGTCTACCTGGATTTCCCCTTCCTGGGTTTACTTCATTTGTTTTTCATCCCCTGGGGATTACTGTTCTTCTTTGCCTGCTATACTCTCATGAAAAGTGTTGTATCATATATTTTTTCTAATTTTTTGGTTATTTCAAGTGGGAGATGAAATCTGGTCCCTGATATTCATCTTATCCAGAAGCAGGGGCTTATCTTTAGGAAAGTTCTTCTAATATACTTCTTCATTATGCTTCCTCTCGAGCTCATCGCATATAATCCATTTAGCTGTAAACCCTCTGCATCCATGGGCTCCACCCAGGACACACACACAACAGGAATATTCTCTGTCTCTATTCAGGATCTATTTTCCCTCTTAGTCTTCTCCCTAATGGCCACTGTCCTTGACCTTTCAGATTGGCAAACACATGTCTCACTCGACTAGAGGCCCTTGACAGCTTCCTCAGAGTATAGTTTGGTGTCTCCTCCCCAAAGGACTTCATCATAGTAGTTCAGAGTTTGACATTTTTCCCTAGACTTCCCTAACTTCCTTACTTTTACCAGGACTTACTTAGAAAATTACCAGGGGTTTCACTGGATCTAGATAGGTCACAAGGATCCTAAGATTTCCCATGGCTATTCCATCACCACCCAATACTAGGGGAAGTATGATGGAAGGGGAAGTTGAAATGGAAAACTGTAGTCTTAACTAATTCAAGTTAAACTATTTTACTTCTGCAAATTTTACAAAAACATGACTAGTGCTAGAGTAATTCCCAGGGCCTTGAAAAGGTTGTATGAAAATAAGGGGCCCAGAAGCTTTAAGGTTAATTAGCTATGTGCTAAATCCACCTCGGGTGCATGTACCGTTTTGATATTCTACCTTACTCCATATGCTAGAATCTTCCTTTTAGAGTCCATCTCTGTATCTTTCATAACTCCCTGCTGAGCAACCAATCTCTACTTTTGAACTTTGTCTTAATAATTGATTTTGGTCACTCAATGACCTGCTTTCCAAAATACATAACTTTCTCATTATCTCAATTATCTCATCCTGGCTCATTCTTCACATAGTATGCTACTGTAAACACTAGCACCAGTTCATGCTCAACCTTCATGCTTCTACATGGGCCAAACTCTGACCAACTTCTCAAACATATCTAGACAAGCCATTTAGTAAGAGACAAAATTGAATGGGTATAGATCATAATGACACATGTTATTAAACTTACTAGGAGATATAAAGTCACCTGCCTTTTATCAAATTTTGAGAAACAATATGTACAAATATGAGATGACCTAGACAATTTCCACACAGACAATGATATATGTCTATGAAAATTTTTGTTCCTACCCAGAAGCCCTCACAGTGGACGTGATGGACAATTACAGAGCTTGGATCTTTAGGGAATAGTAGGATAAATTCAAGTGAAAAGTCTTGGAGTGAATACAAAATTAAAGAACAAGATACACTAGCTGGAATAGCAGAAGGGTGACAAATGAAGGATACAATCAAGAGTCATAGGACAGGATGAAACTGGATCTCAGTAGAAGCATACCAGAAACAAGCAAATTTTCTTGGACACCAGTGGATGTCCACAGTTCATTTTCATGGACCAATAGGTATGTGGCACCCTCATCAAGTTAATAAGTATGTTAATTTAAGCATTAGTTCATTCATGTAAACAAACCCCCACATATGCCAAATCTCCCTCTCTTTATAAAAGGTAAATGTTATTATTCTTTGACTCAACGTTTTAAACACATCTATAGAAAATCTGAACTCGAAGCAAACTGAAGACAGAAACTGTAATTTCATCTCCAACTAGCAATGACTGACACTGAGTAAGAGTTCAATGAACATATGTTGACCAGATTTGCTGCTCTGTATTTTACCAATCTGTGTACTGCCAGCTCTGACATGAAAAAGTGACAATTCTTATTTGTTTTCCTATCCTCAGTGTCTAGCACTATGTTTAGGACTTTGTGCATTATCAATAAGTGGTTTCCAGATGAATGGAAAACCTTGGAAGTGTGACATATTACTTTGTGAATCACATCTACCTGACACTGGTGACAGTGTTTAACACTTACCCAAGAATCTAAGAAGATTCCCTCTACATCTTGAGAAGGACAGAGCTAGAACTTATTTAAATTATAGGAGGGAGAATGGAATGACCTGATTCGGAATTCTAGGTGTGCCTTCCCACCATAGCTCAGGTGGCCAAAAGGTAATGGAGACCATACCATTCTTAGCTGCTGTCACCTTGAGGTACACGGATCTTTTCTTTTGTAGCATCTAGTCTGATGTTAAGCCTATTCAGAAAATTTTCACTTTAGATATTGTACTTTGCAACTCTAACCACTCAATTGTTTTTAGTTTATATTGACATTTTTCATCTTTCAGAAGATGTTGATTATTTATCATATAATAGGAGTTGATAACTTACTGGTTTTCAAGCCTTAAATAAGTTACTTATTGGGCATAGTAGATACAACATGCTTTTTATCAATATTTCATACCATAAATCTACAGTACTTTATCATTTACTTTAAAATCAGCAAAGCAAGCAAAATACTCCTACAATAGTTTATATAGTCTATATTAGACTTCCAAATTGATCAAAAGTTGGATATATCATTCTACTTGGGATTAAGTAAAATGTACTTAAACCAAAGATATTTGTTATAGAGTTTCTTTTCTTCTTTAGATTTATATTTTTAAAGTTATTTTTATTTTATTGTGGCAATAACACAACATGAGATCTACTTTCTTAAATTTCGAAGTGCAGAAACATTTTCATTGACTTATAGGTGCAACATTAAAGGTACAGCAGATCTCTAGAGCTTATTCGTCTTGCTTAATTGAGGCTTTATGCCAACTGATTATTAACTCCCAATTTTTCACTCCCCTATCTCCTCACAACCATTATTCTGTTCTTTGATTCTATTAATTTGACTATTTTAGATACCACATATATGTGGAATCATGCAATATTTGTCTTTCTGTGACTGACTTATTTCACTTACCGTAATGCTATCAAGTTTCATCAACGCTGCCCCATATCATAGTTTCCTTCTTTTTTAAGGCCAAATAATATTCGTGTGTGTGTGTGTGTGTGTGTGTGTGTGTGTGTGTGTATGCATGCACATATTGACCACATTTTCTCTATTCATTTATCAGTGGCCATTTATACTGTTTCTACATCTTGATTATTGTGAATAATGCTGCAATGAACATGGGAGTGCTCACATCCTGATTTCAACAGATAAACACCCAGAAGTGGGAGTGCTGCATCATACAGTAGTTCTATTTTTAATTTTTTGAGGAACTTCCATACCACTTTCCATAGTGGATGCACCATTTTCATTCCCATCAACAGTGTATATTTTTTTGGTAATAGCCATTTTACAGGTGTGAGGTAATATGGTTTTGATTTACATTTCCCTGATGATTAGTGATGATGACCATTTTTTCATATACCTGTTGGTCATTTGTATGTCTCCTTTGGATAAGTGTCTATTCAGATGCTTTGCTCATTTTAAAATCAAGGTATTAGGGTTTTTTAAATCTTTTTCTTCTTTTGCTATTGAGTTGTAGGAGTTACTTAGATATTTTGGAGATTAACCCCTTATCAGATGGATGGCTTGCAAGTATTTTCTCCCATTCCATAGGTTGCTTTTTACTCTGATGATTGTTTCCTTTGCTGGATGAAAACCTTTTGGTTTGCTGTAGCGCTATTTGTCTAGTTTTGCTTTGGTTGCCTGTGCTTTTAGTGTCATATCCATGAAATCACTGCAAAGATCTATGTCATGAGGATCTTCTCCTGTTTTTTTCTAAAAGTTTTACAGCTTTTGGTCTTACATTTAAGTATTTAACCATTTTGAATTGATTATTGTGTATGGTATAAATTAAGGGCCTAGTTTCATCATTTTGCATGTGAATATCCAGATTCCCCTCAGAATTTTATTTTGGCCTCCCATCTACCTGGAATTACAGGCACTAGCCACCACATCTGGCTAATTTTTGTATTTTTAATAGAGATGGAGTTTCACCATCTCTGCTAAATGGTTGACCAGGCTGTGTCGAACTCCTGACCTCAAGTGATCTGCCCACTTCAGCTTCCCATACTGCTGGGAATACAGGCATGAGCCACTGTGCCTGGCCTTGATCTTTTCCTTTGATCTAGTCTGCTGTTGAACTTCATGAGTGAATTGTTCAGTTCAGTTATTGTGTTCTTTAGCTCCACAATTTTGGTTTGTTACTTTTAAATATTTTCTATCAGTTTGTTGAAATTCTCACTTTGTTCATGCATTGTTCTTTTGGCCTCAAGAGCATCTTTATGACAATCTTTTGAATTCTTGGTCAGGTAAATTACATAACTATGTTTCAAAGGGTGCAGTTTCTGGAAAGTTATCTTGTTCCTTTGCTTGAAACTTCTTTGCCTAATTCTTTATTTTCCTTGACTCTCTGTGTTGTCTGCACATTATGCAAAGCAGCCACCTCTCTTAGACTTCACAGACTAGTCTTACACAAAAGAAGACCTCCACCGATCAGTCTAGCCAGAGATTCTGGGGGTCCCTCAAACCTTTGTGCTAGTCCAACCTGATTTTTGTGCTTTGCAGTCCTCAGGCATCTAGGGTATGTTGAATCCTATCAGCGTAGTGCGACAAGTGTAAATGCAGTTGGTTCCTTGGAAAGCTTCCAGAAAGTCGGATTGTTGCATGCTCCATTCAATTCTGTTTTCTAGTCCAGTCAACTTTTTTTCTCCCTAGAGGAAGCTGAGACCTGTTTTTTTTTTTTTTTTTAATTCCCTTGCTCCATGCTGACTGGGGAAAAGGAACTATGGCAACTACCAGCCCAACCCACCATCTCTATTCTCCCAAATATTATGCTGGGCCTGTCAGCTGTTAAGACTCACAAGTAGTAAAACAGTCCTCTAGTGAGCCCCCTCAGAAAAGTTGTGGCACTTGACATGCAAACCCACTCTTTAACGTTCCTTTGGAGAAGCTGAGAGTTTGAAGGTCTCTTCCTTCTCAAGTGTTGCTGTGCCAAAGGTAGGGATTTCAATGAGAGGGTGTTCTGACTCTCTTTACTGGCTTCTGTGAGTCTGATTTCACATTCACTCAGGTTGCAGGATACTGTCATTTAATTTCTGAATTTTTCATCAAGTGAATTTGTCTGTGAATTATTGCTAAATCGATGTGTATCTAACGGGAAGAAGGGTCCAGGGATTCCTGTTCTGACATCTTGCTGTTATCATTCTTTTTTTTTTTAATGTTTTTCTTCATATCTTCTATTTCTTTTCTCTTTATGCTCATGTTTTCCTTCCAATATTTCAATAATTATAATAGCTTTCTAAAAGTACTTGTCTGCTAATTCTATCATCACTGTCATTTATGAGTGTGTTTATATGGATTGAATTTTCTCCTGGCTCTGGATCACATTTTCCTGCCTTCTTCATGTTAGTAATTGGTTGCTAAACATCATGAATATTACATTGTTCAGGGTCTAGATTTTGCTATGTTTCTGCAAAGAGGGTTGACGTTTGTTCTGACAGGAAGTTAAGTTACTTGTGGATCATTTTGATTCTTTCAAGTCTTACTTTTAAGTTTCATTCAGGTGGGTCTAGTATAACCTCTAGATAAGCCCTAATTTAACCCACTATGAATGCATGACCCTTTCATTATTTAGTGAATGTTCACTGTGGCTTCTTCACTTTGGCAGATCAGAATTCAAATGTCTCCTGGCAAATGTCAGTTTGGTAATTATTCCAATTGCAGTTTCCTAGAATTGTTCTTTGCCTGGCCTTATGGAGTTTCACCATATGCATATGCAGCTTAGTATTCAGCAAAAGACTCAAGGGGACCCCGAGAAGTTTTCTTGGGCTTTGTCTCTGCATAGCATCCTTTTCTTTGATACCCTGTCTCACAAATTCCAGCTTTGTCAGCATCAATGAACCCTAATTTTTATCTTCTAACTCATCAGGACTACCACGTTCTGCTTGTGTTTACCCTCACTATGCAAATGGTCTGGGGAGTACATTTAGTCAGAAGGCTGAGGTAATCACAAGACCTACTTTATTTTCCATCTCTAAGGGATCAAATTCTTCCACTTTTTGTTGCCTAATGTTTGACAAGAGTTGTTTCATATATTTTGTCTACTTTTATAGCTATTTATGCAGAAGGTTAAATTGGCTGCCATTTACTCTATTATGGTCAGAAGGACAGCTGTCACCTTCAGAATTTATTGACTTATAAATTTTTTTTTATATAGAAAAGAGGTTTAATTGACTCACAGTTCCATTGGCTGTACAGGAAGCATGACTGGGAGCCCTTAAGAAACTTAACAGTCATGCCAGAAGGTGAAGGGGAAACAGGTGTGGGCTTCACTTGGTGACAGGAGAGAGAGAGAGCGATTGGAGGAGTACCACACACTTTTGAACCATCAGATCTCCTGAGAGCTCATTATCATGTGACTCATAAATTTTTATTCAATGTCTTCTATATTCCCTCGCTGTATTCAATCCCTGATGCTATCCAGAAGAGAAATAAGACAGAATCTCTGACCCCAAGTGGCATACAAACAGCTAATGGGAAAACATAAATAGGTATTAACTCACTGTTCCCTTTAATTGGAATATTCTCTCCAGTTTGCCTTTCTGCTTAGCCAATAACTGCTCATAACTCAAAGACTACTTTGTGTATGAGGCCGTAATTTGAATAGAACTAACTATGCTCTCCTTTGAACGTAAAAATATCCTGCACATATTTCTGTCAGTGCTCACTAAACATCTTCTGTGTTTTTCCATTTATATATTAATCTTCCTCACTGAAGAGTGAGCTTCTATAAGACAAATGTCATGACTTTTTCCCAGAGCCCCGCACAGTCACTAGAACAGAGAAGGTGTCCAAGGCAATCAATACTACTAAAATGATATGAGCTGTACTACTGTATTCCTCATACAGATATGAGCTAATTAAAGAATAACAAGTGCTAAAGAGAGTGGTACCCACTCTTATGCAATACATTTTTTTTTAAAGGAGATGATGGAGTTTTGGGACAATCAGGAAAGACAGTGGTCTTGATTTGGTGTGATAGGCAGAATAATTGCTCCCCAAAAAGTGTCCATGTCCTAATGCCTAGAATCAGTGAACATGCTACCTTAGTTGGCAAAAGGGACTTTGCAAGAATGATTAAGTTAAGGACCTTAAGTTGGGGAGATAATTTCGATTGTCACGGGGTGCCCAATATATTCACAAGAGTTCTTACACAAGTCATAGAAGGAGATGTGATGATGGCAAAAGCCAAAAAACAAACAAGCAAAAGACAAAAGGACAAACCCATGCAGTATGAGAAAAATTTGATCAGCCATTGCTGGCTTTGAAGATAGAGGAATGGAACCATTAGCCAAAGAATTTGAAAAGACAAGATAATACATTTGCTATAGAGCCTCCAGAAGACACACAGTACCTCTAAGACCTTGATTTTAGCCCAGTGAGATCCATTTTGGACTTCTGAGCTCTAGAACTATAAGTAATAAATTTGTGTTGTTTTAAGCCACCAAGTTTATGGTAATTTTTATAACAGCAATAAGAAACAAATACAGTTCAACATAAAAGGCTAGGTTGAATTTGGGCCAACAAAACAATCTCGATTGATGCAAGAATTGAAGACATTTGAAGACTCTTGGGATGATCAAAGCAGGGGGTGATAACTCAAATGCAGTGCTAATGGGCAACTGGAAATGAAAACAAAACCAGAAATGATCCTCAAAAGTCATGCAGAAGTCAGATATGGACTTGGATGGACTTAAAGTGCAGACCCTAAAAAACCGCTATTTTCATCTCCAAAGATTTCAAGGAAGGCAAACTTTAACTCCATTCTATCTTTGAGGGAAGTTTTCTCAACCCATTGCACAAATGAATTTCCTTATAGTCAGCCTTAACAAAGAAGGGAGCTCATGGAATATTCATTCATTTACTTATTTATTCCCCACCCAAATATCGTTGATCTACTTATACTCTCACTACTGTATACATGAACCTTGCCCTCTAGGAACATATATATAGTAGGTAATATAGTTTGGATATTTGACGCCATCCAAATCTCATGTTGAAATGTAATCTCCAATGTTGGAGGTGGGACCTTGTTGGAGGCGTTTGGATTATGGGGGTGGATCCCTCATGAAAGGCTTGTGCCATCCCCTTGGTGATAAGTGAGCTCTCACTCTGAGTTAACATGTAATGGGGTAATTTAAAAGTATGTGGCACCTACTCCCCCCACCCCACCTCTCTCTTTTTCTCTCTTGCTCCTGATATACCTTTTGCCATGATTGAACACTCCCTTAGGCCTCATCAGAAGCTGAGCAGATGCCAGCACCATGCTTCCTGTAAGCCTGCAGAATCATAAGG
This sequence comes from Sapajus apella, assembly GCF_009761245.1. Classification (NCBI taxonomy): domain Eukaryota; kingdom Metazoa; phylum Chordata; class Mammalia; order Primates; family Cebidae; genus Sapajus; species Sapajus apella. The sequence goes on from NW_022437055.1 coordinate 2,814,544, forward strand.
CAATTAAACCTTTTTTTCTTTATAAATTACCCAGTCTCAGGTATTTCTTTATAGCAATGCATGAATGGCCTAATACAGCAGGAAAGATGAATAACTTTAAAAGTTTAGCAGGGCAGGATTCTTCATTCCTTTAATTCTTTTCATTTCTTCTTATTTCTGGTGGGGAGCAAGTATTTATTTTTGAGACAGGGTCTTACTTTGTTGTCCAGGCTGGAGGGCAGTGGCATGATCATGGCTCACTACAGCCTTGACCTCCTGGGCTCCAGCAAACCTTCCACCTCAGCATCCTATGTAGCTGGGACCAGAGTCATGTGCCACCATGTCCAGCTAATTTTTTTTATTTTTTTAGAGGTTAGGTCTCACTTTGTTACCCAGACTAGGGGCAAATTTTTAACATAATGATGCATCAAAGTTTTACTATTAATGATGTTTAATATTAACAAGAAGGAAGGTCATATGGTTTCTCTATGCTAAAAGAGACTGTAAGAAGCCATTATACAAAAGATCCATCATCACCACCTCCCCTCTGCCAGAATGAAGAATCTCCAGCCTCAATCACAATCAAGATTCCAGACCATTTGGAAAACCTAACAGAAGGAGCTGGAACAGGATAGGAAAGGAGGGAGACCAGGGGCTGTCATCAGACATGAGTTTTGATTGGACTGAAAGGAAAACCAACAAGTAAAGTGAATAACCCTTTTGTACTACCCTCTGAAATCTGAGTATGTTTATGATGGACTACTAGTTACAAATGGGCTATTTTTGCATATAATTCCAAGGTGTTTTGCAAAATAATCATGGTGCTACCTAAATCAAAAGTACCATGTTGTAAGAGTGACAAAGTGACATGACGGTTCCACATTGGTATGATCAGAGAAATATCACACATGATTTCCAATGCCCAAATATCTCTCCATAAGGAGCTTAGAACCCAAAATGTTATAATTGATGCCTAACACATTTGTCTTAAACATTACTTTCTTTCCACGTTGTGTATTTGAGCGAGTAAGCCACCTTAGTCTTAAAGAGTTGGTGGGATGAGGGGTGAGACTGGTTGTAAGAAGAAAGATGCACTTCATTCTCATTTGCAAAGGCTCTGTATTTAATCATTTAGAGGGATCTCACTATTTAATTCTGCTAATCTGATCTTTGTTCCTCAGAACTCGCTGAATATGAAGCAGAATGCACGTGAAAATGGAGTGCGACTGAATTGCTCTGTGCTAGATTCTAGACAAGGGAGAGATTGCTGCTCAGGCTTTGGCTCTGTTGGAAGTAAATCTTATTCTTTGGGTGATAGGCCCTGCCTTTTTAAGTGGCACACAATTTTCATTTTGTATACTTAAAGAAAGAGATCTCAAAATAAAATCTGCTACTCAGAAACAATGTGGCCGTGATACGCACAAAATGGATACATGGCCAGGAGTAGTGTTCAATAACAGCCAGGAATAGGGTAGATGCTATCAGTGGGTGCTGCTTTTGGTGCTTCCAGAATAAGCTGTATTCAGATATCTTCATCAGACTCTCCTAGACCATTGATATTTATCTAGTCCCACATATCCACATATGTGGTTCTCTTTTCCTCCTTCTCTTCTTGGTGGGTTCCCTGACATGCCCAATGTCTGAATGCTTCTCTGTGCTATCTATGGGCAGAGGAAACATAGCAAGGAGTGTAGGGAGAAGCTCAAATGTTGTAACAAAATGAGCCCCCACTTACCCCAAGCCTTTTCCTCCTTCCATTCTTAATCTCCTGATGTATGCTTGCCAATATAAGGGACACAGAGTTGAGTTACATCATTAAAACAGACCATGATTGGCCAGGTACAATAGCTCATGCCTGTAATCCCAGCACTTTGGGAGGCTGAGCAGGAGGATTATTTCAGGCCAGGAGTTCAAGGCCAGCCTGCCAACAGAGTGAGACCCTGTATCTAAAATAACCAGGTGTGGTGGTACTGGTCTGTAGTCCCAGCTACTCACAAGGCAGAGGTAGGTGGATCATTTGAGCCCAGGAGGTCAAGGCTGCAGTGAGCTATGATAATGCCACTGCGCTCCAACCTGGATGACAAAACAAGGCTTTGTCTCCAAAACAATTTAACAAAATATAGAAGAAAGATTAAGTTCCTGGGGTTTAGGAGATTGACTGCTAATGCCTAGTTGAGCCATTATTTAGTTGTGTGACCTTGGACAAATCTCTTTTGATTCCTGGGCTTCAGTTTCCTCTTCTGTTAAACAAGAAGAAAGGTAGGCTGCATTGTTAAGGATCTTATAAGTCTGATATTTAAAAAGTAAGAAGAGAGCACACACCTTGACTCTGTGTTTGTATCGAAGCTTAGACAAATCACTTGCCCTTTGTGTATCTAAGTTTCTCCATCTAGAATATGGGAGGCTGAACTACATTGTCACTAACATCCCTGCCAATCCTGATACTCTATGCAATATTTCCTGAAATCAGACCAGGTGCTGATTACCTATGACAAGGAAAGTCAGGAGCATTTTGGGAGAAGAAGAAAGTTATCTCTTGCCTCCCAGTGCATGTGCTTGAGTTATCTGGCATAACTCATTGAGTGGGTCCGATATGCCAATAGTTCCATTTTTGTTAGCTTGATTTTTTGTCAAGATAAGTGTGCAATCCATTCTGTGAATATAACTAAAGCAGCTGAAGAGAGCATCCTTCATTTCTCAAGACTCAGAGATTATAGTACTCTGCAAAGGAAGAAATATATTTTTATTGGGAATTAGGTCCCAGAGGATGCCTACTAGGAGCTGGTGAGTGCCTAATGTGAAGATCAGCATTATGAGGAGGTGACGACCTACATGGTTTGCATTGAGAAGTTATAGGGAGACAATCACTGTAAAGCATGCTTCTTCCAGTGCTCATCATTATGCCTCTAATGTTCCCATTTAAAAGGCATTCATTGCAATATTGCAGATTTCAGTCAGAGGTTACAAACTAGTGGCCCAGGGGCTGACCAATGCCTGTCCACAGAGCCTACTTGGGTAGCACGGATTTAAAGATTTGGATTTGAATACTTTCAGACAGAGCAGTGGCTCTCCTGTGAGCCATAGACATCACTATTCCTTTTGTGTTATAGCTTCCTGTTTTATTGTGCCCCAGGATACTTGAATGCCAGTGATTTATGTGGAGTCAGGTTTTGGCTCCCCACTTTGTAGGTCCTCCTTAGCTGGAAGTTAGATACTCCAGAAACTGGTATTCTTCCAGCCTAGGAAGTGGGTAACTAGGCGATAGCTTAATGGTTTAAAGAGATTTGATGTGTTCCAATGCCTGCCTGAATTCCAATGAGGATTTTAAATCCTAGGATGACCTGGTTACCTTACCCATGCAGAGGGTTCTAATCTGTACCCTCTGGGATCCAAATGTGAAGTTCCCCAGTGTGGGTGACTTCTAGCTCTGGCACAGAGGCTCAATCAGTTCCTCCCAAATGTAGTCATTGCGAGGGATGACAACAACAGCTAACAATGGACCCTGCACACAAAAGCACTTCCCACAACTAGACTTTGGCTTGAGAGAGAAGAAGATGAAAAAGGACACTGAGGCTGGGTGTGGTGGCTCATGCCTGTAATCCCAGCATTTTGGGAGGCTGAGGCGGGCAGATCACTTGAGGTCAGGAGTCCAAGACCAGCCTGGACAACATGGTGAGACCCCCATATCTACTAAAAATACAAAAATTAGTCAGGCATGAGAGCACGCGTCTGCATTCCCAGCTACTTGGGAGGCTGAGGCATGAGAATCGCTTGAGCCCAGGAGGTGGAGATTGCAATGAGCCGAGATCTTGCCACTGTACTCTAGCCTGGGCCATGAGTGAGACTCCTTCCTGCTCAACCCCAAGAAAAACACTGAATAATTGTTTTGTGTTTTATATTATTTAAAATTCTCTTTAATTTCCCAGAGCTTGAAAAAAGCCTCTAGAAATGCCCTTCAGACACAAAGGTAAATTTTCCCTGGAGTGAGAAGAACTCTTTCAGGTCATGGGCAAAATGTTTTCTTTGAGTTCACCGAGTATTTAACTACTGACTTGTTTTTACTCTCAGCCTCAAACTTCCCTCCAAGTTAGCCTGAAGAAACTTAATAGGAGCTAAACAGTACGTCATTCAGGCTTCTCTTGCTTTCCAAGTAACTCTGTGGACTCATCTTCTGCTCTGAAAATAGAGGTCCAGAGGGAACAGACACATGGAAGTGAGACTGGGGCTTGTTGTAGGTAAGCTGTTAATGGCAGAGGAGTTCTGAGAGCAAAACAAAATCCTGTCACCATCTGAACTTCAACTTTTATGATCATCTGGGCAATCTCCCACCCACTCCATTTTATTGGATTTTGTTATCTTTTTCTTCAAGAAGGATAAGAAAAGCAATACTATTTCCCAGCAGATGAGGCCTACAGCTGTGACAGAAAATCAAGAAATTTACTGTCCAGTGGTTAGTAGCCATTTCTGCCTTCTAGCCGTGCTACCCTCTCTCCTAATTTTCATTTTTAGTTCCTTCACTCATCCAGAAAAAGTTCAGTGAGCAAGACGGCCAAATAGGAACAGCTCTGGAGTGCAGTTCTCAGTAAGAGTGATGCAGAGGGCGAGTGATCTCCACATTCCCAACTGAGGTACTAGGTGTATCTCAATGGTACTGGTTGGACAGTGAGTGTAGCCCAAGGAGGGCGAGCCAAGGCAGGGTGGGGCTCTGCTTCACCCAGGAAGTGCAAGGAACCAGAGGACCCCCCTCCTACCCAACAGAGGCCATCTGGGGCTTTCCCAGCCACTCCAGCACTCCAATTTAGATACTGCCCTTCTCCCGTGGTCTCTGTGGCCCATAGACCATGAGATTCCTGCTGACTGACCAGCAAGTGCTGCAGGTTTCCAGCATGGCTGTTTCAGCTGGCACCGCAGGTTTCCAGCACAAAAACCCGCACAAATCTGGGCGGCCATTTTAACTGGCACCTGGACCACCTGGGAGACAGAGCCACCCATTCACTTGAAAAAGAGGGGGATGAAAGCAGGGAGCCAGGTGATCTGGCTCAGTGGGTCCCACCCCCACAAAGGCCAGCAATCTGAAACGCACTGGCTTGAGAGTTTCACAGCCAATGCAGCAGTTTGAGCTTGACCTGGGACGGTCAAGCTCCATAGGGAGAAGGGCATCTGCCATTACCAACGCAGTCCGCCATTACCGACACAGTTCTCACTGTATCCTTGTAAACAAAACCACAAGGAAATTTACACAACAGCTGGGCAGAGCCCATGGCAGCTCAGTAATGCCCCTGCAGGCAAACTATAACTAAACTCCCTCCTTGCTGGGCAGAGCATCTCTGAAAAAAGGCAGCAGCACGTCAGGGACTTATAAATAAAGCTCCAACTTCCCAGGACAGAGCACCTGGGAAAAGAGATGCTTGTGAGTTCCACTGCAGCAGACTTAAACATCACTGCCCAGCAGCTCTAAATGGAACAATGGAGTTTGCAGCAGAGCACTTGAGCTCTGATAAGGAACAAACTGTCTCCTCAAGCAGCACCCAGACCCCCATATATCCAAAGAGGCACCTCATAAAAGAGAGTTCTGACTGACATCTGGCGGGTACCCTTCTGGGATGAAGATACCAAAAGAAGGAACAGGCAGCAACCCTTACTGTTCTGCAGCCCCCACGGGTAATTCTCAGGCAAAAAGGGTCTGGAGTGGACCTCCGGCAGTCCTGCAGCAGAGGGGCTTGACTGTTAGAAGGAAAACTAAAAAACAGAAAGAAATAGCTTCAACATCAACAGAAAGGTTGTCCACTCAGAGACCCCATCCAAAAGTCACCAACTTCAAAGACCAAAGGTGGATAAATCCATGAACATGGGAAGAAACCAGCACAAAATGGATGAAATCATCAAAAATCAGAACACCTCTCCTCCTCCAAGGGATCACAACTCCTCACCAGCAAGGGAACAAAACTGGATAGAGAATGAGTTTGATGAATTGACAGATGCAGGCTTCAGAAGGTGAGTAATAACAATCTTCTCTGAGGTGAAGGAACATGTTCTAACCCAATGCAAAGAAACTAAGAACCTTGAAAAAAGGTTAGTCAAAATGCTAACTAGAATAACCAGCTTAGAGAAGAACATAAATGACTTGATAGAGTTGAAAAACACTACACGAAAACTTCTTGAAGCATACACAAGTTTCAATAGCCAAATCGATCAAGCAGAAGAAAGGATATCAGAGATTGAAGATCAACACAATGAAATAAAACAAAAAGGCAAGATAAGAGAAAAAAGAGTGAAAAGAAATGAACAAAGCCTCCAAGAAATATGGGATTATGTGAAAAGACTTTATATTTGTTGATGTACCTGAATGTGATGGGGAGAATGAATCCAAGCTGGAAAACACTCTTCAGGATACTATCCAGGAGAACTTCCCCAACCAAGCAAGGCAGGCCAACATTCAAATCCAGGAAATACAGAGAACACCACAAAGACATTCCTCAAGAAAAGCAACCCCCAAGCCACATAATCGTCAGTTTCACCAGGGTTGAAATGAAGGAAAAAATGCTAAGCGCAGCCAGAGAGAAAGGTTGGGTTACCCACAAAGGGAAGCCCATCAGACTCACAGCAAATCTCTCCACAGAAACCCAACAAGCCAGAAGAGAGTGGGGGCCAATATTCAACATCCTTACAGAAAAGAACTTTCAACCCAGAATTTCATATCCAGCCAAACTAGGCTTCTTAAGTGAAGGAGAAATAAAATCCTTTATGGACAAGCAATTGCTGAGAGATTTCATCACCACCAGGCCTGCCTTACAAGAGCTCCTGAAGGAAGTACTAAATGTGGAAAGGAACAACCAGTAACAGCCATCGCAAAAAACATACCAAATGGTAAACACCATTGACACAATGAAGAAACTGCATCAACTAATGGGCAAAACAACCAGCTAGTATCAAAATGGCAGGATCAAATTAACACATAACAATATCAACCTTCAAAATTACCATGTATTCGTTTTGTGCATGTCATGGCCACACTGTTTCTGGCTAGCTAGTTTTATTCTGACATCTGTTCCTTTATCACAAGAAATGAAAGTCTTGCACCACTTCAAAAAGTAGGGTCTGCCTTACAAGAGCTCCTGAAAGAAGCACTAAACACGGAAAGGAACAACCAGTACCAGCCACTCCAAAAATGTACCAAATGGTAAAGACCATCGACACAATGAAGAAAATGCAACAACTAACAGACGAAACAACCAGCTAGCATCAAAATGACGATCAAATTCACACATAACAATATTAACATTGAATGTAAATGGCTTAGATGCCCCAATCAAAAGACACAGATTGACAAATTGTATAAAACGTCAAGACCCATTGGTGTGCTGTATTCAGAAAACTCATCTCACATGCAAAGACACACACAGACTCAAAATAAAAGGATGGAGGAAGATTTACCAAAGGAGAGAGAAAAAAAAAGCAGGGGTTGCAATCCTAAAGTATCTGAACTTTAAACCAAAAAAGATAAAAAGAGACAAAGAAGAGCATTACATAATGATAAAAGGATCAATACAACAAGAAGAGCTAACTATCCTAAATATATATGGACCCAATACAGGAGCACCCACATACATAAAGCAAGTTCATATCGACCTACAAAGAGACTTAGACTCCCACACAATAATAGTGGGAGGCATTAACACCTCACTGTCAATATTAGACAGATCAACAAGATAGAAAATTAACAAGGATATCCAGGACTTGAACTCAGATCTGGACCAAGTGGAACTAATAGACATCTACAGAACTCCCCACCCCAAATTCACAGAATATACATTCTTCTCAGCACCACATTGCACTTACTTTAAAATTGACCACATTGGAAGTAAATCACTCCTCAGTAAATGCAAAAGAAAAGAAATCATAACAACCAGTCTCTCAGACCACAGTGCAATCAAAGTAGAACTCAGGATTAAGAAACTCACTCAAAACTGCACAACTACGTGAAAACTGAACAACCTGCTGCTGAGTGACTACTGGATAAATAATGAAATGAAGGCAGAAATAAAGATTTCCTTCAAAACCAATGAGAACAAAGACACAACGTTCCAGAAACTCTGGGACACATTAAAAGCAGTGTCTAGAGGGAAATTTATAGCACTAAATGCCCATATGAGAAGTGAGGAAAGATCAAAAATCGACACCCTATTGTCACATTTAAAACAGCTAGAGGAGTAAGATCAAACAAATTCAAAAGCTAGCAGAAGACAAGAAATAACTAAGATCAGAGCAGAATTGAAGGAGATAGAGACAAAAAAACCCTTCAAAAACTCAATAAACCCAGGAGCTGGTTTTTTGAAAAGATCAACAAAATAGACTGCTAGCCAGACTAATAAAAAAGAAAAGAGAGAAGAATCAAATAGATGCAATAAAAAACAATAAAGGGGATATCACCACTGATTCCACAGAAATACAAACTACCATCAGAGATTACTACAAATATCTCTATGCACATAATCCAGTAAATCTAGAAGAAATGAATAAATTACTGGACACTTACACCCTCCCAAGACTAAGCTAGGAAGAAGTTGGATCCCTGAATAAACCAGTAAGAAGGGCTGAAGTAGAGGCAGCAATTAATAGCCTACCAACCAAGAAAAGTCCAGGTCCAGACAGGTTCACAGCTGAATTCTACCAGATGTACAGAGAGGAGCTGGCACCATTCCTTCTGAAATTATTACAAACAATGCAAAAAGAGGGAATCCTCCTTAACTCATTTTATGAGACCAACATCATCCTGATACCAAAAGCTGGCAGAGATACAACTAAAAAAGAAAATTTCAGGCCAATATCCATGATGAACATCGATGCAAAAATCGTCAATAAAATACTGGCAAACCAAATGCAATAGCACATAAAAAAGCTTATCCATCACAATTAAGTAGGCTTCATCCTGGAGATGCAAGGCTGGTTCAACATATGCAAATCTATAAATGTAATCCATCACATAAACAGAACCAAAGACAAAAGCCACATGATTATCTCAATAGATGCAGAGAAGTCCTTCAATAAAATTAAACAGTCCTTTATGCTAAAAACTCTTAACAAACTAGGTGTTGATGGAATGTATCTCAAAATAAAAAAAATGATTTATGACAAACCCACAACCAATATCATACTGAATAGGCAAAAACTGGAAGCATTCCCTTTGAAAACTGGCACTAGACAAGGGTTCCCTCTCTCACCACTCCTATTCAACATAGTATTGGAAATTCTAGCCAGAGCATTCAGGCAAGAAAAAGAGAAAAACGGTATTCAATTGGAAAAAGAGGAAGTCAAATTGTCTCTATTTGCAGATGATATGATTGTATATTTAGAAGACCCCATTGTCTCAGCCCAAAATCTCCTTACTATGATAACCAACTTCGGCAAAGTCTCAGGATACAAAATCAATGTGCAAAAATCATGAGCATTTCTGTACACCAATAACAGACTAACAGAGAGACAAATCATGAGCAAACTCCCATTCATAATTGCTACAAAGAGAATAAAATACCTAGGAATACAATTAGCAAAGGACGTGAAAGACCTTTTCAAAAACTACAAACCGCTGCTCAAGGAAATAAGTGAGGACACAAACATATGGAAAAACATTCCATGTTCATGGTTAGGAAGAATCAATATTGTGAAAATGGCCATACTGCCCCAAGGAATTTATAGATTCAATGATATCCCCATCAAACTACCATTGACCTCCTTCACAGAACTGGAAAAAACAACCTTAAACTTCATATGGAACAAAAAAAGAGCCCACATAGCCAAGACAATCCTAAGCAAAAAGAACAAAGCTGGAGGCATCATGCTACCTGACTTCAAACTATACTATAAGGCTACAGTAATCAAAACAGCATGATACCGGTACCAAAACAGAGCTATAACCAATGGAACTGAACAGAGGCCTCAGAAGTAACACCACACATCTACAACCATCTGATCTTTGACAAACCTGACAAAAATAAGCAATGGGGAAAGGATTCCCTGTTTAATAAATGGTGCTGGGAAACCTGGCTAGCCATGTGCAGAAAGCTGAAACTGGACCCCTTTCTTACACCTTACACTTAAAATTAGCTCCAAATGGATTAAAGATTTAAACTTAAGACCTAACACCATAAAAACCCTAGAAGAAAACCTAGGCAATACCATTCAGGACATAGGCACAGGCAAGGACTTCATGACCATAACACCAAAAACAATGGCAACAAAAGCCAAAATAGACAAATGGGATCTATGTAAACTTAAGTGCTTTTACACAGCAAAAGAAACAATCATTAGAGTGAACTGGCAACCAACAGAATGGGAAAAAATTTTTGCAATCTACCCATCTGACAAAGGGCTGATATCCAGAATCTACAAAGAACTAAAACAAATATACAAGAAAAAAACAAACAACTCCATCAAAAAGTGGGTGAAAGATATGAACAGACACTTTTCAAAAGAAGACATTATGTGGCCAACAAACATGAAAAAGTGCTCATTGTCATTGGTCATTAGAGAAATGCAACTCAAAACCATGTTAAGATACCATCTCACACCAGTTAGAATGATGATCATTAAAAAATCAGAGACAACAGACGCTGGAGAGAATGTGGAAAAATAGGAATGCTTTTACACTGTTGGTGAGAGTGTAAATTAGTTAAACCATTGTGGAAGACAGTGTGGTGATTCCTCAAGGATCTAGAAATAGAAATATCATTTGACCCAGCAATCCCATTACTGGGTATATACACAAAGGATTATAAATCGTTCTATTATAAAGGTACATGCACACGTATGTTCATTGTGGCACTGTTTACAGTAGAAAAGACATGGAACTAACTGAAATGTGCATCAAAGATAGACTGGATAAAGAAAATGTGGCACATATACACCATGGGATACTATGCAGCCATAAAAAAGGATGAGTTCATGTCCTTTGCAGGGACATGGATGAATGTGGAAACCATCATTCTCAGCAAACTGACACAAGAACAGAAAACCAAACACCACATATTCTCACTGATAGGCACGTGTTGAACAATGAGAACACATGGGCACAGGGAGGGGAACATCACACACTGGGGTCTGTTGGGGGGTGGAGGCTAGGGGAGGGACAGCAGGGGGTGAGGTGTTTGGTGAGGGATAACACTGGGAGAAAGGCCCAATGTAGATGTTGGGGGGATGGAGACAGCAAACTACCATGGCATGTGTTTACCTATGCAACAATCCTGCAAGATCTGTACATGTACCCCAGAACTTAAAGCACCGTAAAAAAAAAGATACCATTCTGGGTATCTTAACTGAAATGCTTTTCATCATTTGAAATACATAGTGCTATTAGGATGCCATCTTAGTCTGTTTGTGCTGCTATAACAAAATTCTTGAGACTCATTTATGAACAGTAGACCTTTATTTCTCACAGTTCTGAAGGCTGGGAAGTCCAAGGCCAACTGGTGTTGGCCAGTTCTGTGTTTGGTAAGGGTTTGCTCTCTGCTTCCAAGGTGACAACTTCCCACTGCATCCTCACATGAAGGAAATGAGAAGGAACAAACACTATATCCTCACATGGTAAAAGAGACAGAAGAGCAAAAGTGATAAACACATTCTCTTAAGCTCCTATTATAGAAGCATGATTGCCACCCATGTGTGCAGAGCCCTTAGAGCCTAATCATCTTCTAAATGTATGTACCTCTTTATACAGTTGCATTGGGAATTAAGTTTCAACATGAGTTTTGGAGGAACATAAACATTCAGTCCACAGCATTCCTCCCCATTAACGTTGAAATATACAAAATACATTTATTCCATCCTAATAACCCTAGAAATTTTAACTCATTCCAGCATCAACTTTAAAGTCTAAGTCTAAAGTCTCATCTAAATATTGTCTAAATCAGGCATGGGTGAAAGACTCAAAATATGATTCATCCCGAGGCAAATTCCCCCTCTAGCTGTAAGCCTGTAAAATCAAACAAGTCACATGCTTCCAAAATACAATGGTGGGACAGGTGTAGGTTAAACATTTTCATTCCAAAAAGGAGAAAAAGAAAGAAGAGAAGGATAATAGGCCCTGAGTAAGTCCAAACGCCAACAGAGCAAACAATACTCAATCTTAAGACTGGAGAGTAATCTTCCTTTATTCCATATTCTGCCTTCTGGATACACTGGGGTAGGAGTTGGGTTCCCCAGGCTCCAGGTACCTTTGCTCCCATGGCTTTGCTTGGCACAGCCACGCTGAAGTGCTCCCAGTCTACAATTGCATTCTTGTGGCTCTAGCTCTAGAATCCTGGATTCTTGGGGTCACCCCGCTCTAATAGATCCATGGATCCAATGGACATAGCCCTGGGGGAGACTTTCTGTAGTGGCCCACTATCATTGCTTTAGTGGAGACTCTCTGGTGGCTCTACCCCTGTGATTTCTCTGCCTTGGCCCTTAAGCTTTCCAGGGAATCCTTTGAAATGTAGGTGAAGGTATCCATGCCACCACAGCTCTTGGACTCTGTGTGCCTGCAGAGTTAGCACCACATGGATGTTATGAAAGTTCACCCCAGGTGGGCTGGGCATAGTGTCTCATGCCTGTAATCCCAGCACTTTGGGAATCCGAGGCAGGTGGATCCTGAGGTCAGGAGATCAAAACCATCCTGGCCAACATAGTGAAACGCTGTCTCTATTAAAATACAAAAAATTTGCCACATGTGGTGGCACGAACCTGTAGTCCCAGCTACTTGGGAGGCTGAGGCAGGGGAATTACTTGAACCCGGGCAACAGAGGTTGCATTGAGCCAAGATCATGTTACTGTGCTCTAGCTTGGTGACAGAGCAAGACTCCATCAAAAAAGAAGAAGAGGAAGAAGAAGAATTAGAAGAAGAAGAAGAAGAAGAAGAGGAGGAGGAGGAAGAAGGCGGTGAGGAGGAGGAGGAGGAAGAAGAAGAAGAGGAAGAGGAAGAGGGAGGAAGGAAGAAGGAAGAAAGAGGGAAGAAGGAAGAAAGAAGAAGGAAGAAAGAAGAAAGAAGAAAGAAAGAAGAAAGAGAAAGAAGAAAGAAAGAAGAAGAAAGAAAAAAGAAAGTTTACCCCTAAACTGCAGCTGGGTTCACTTGAACCACATGTGGAGAGACTGAAGAGTGCTGTGTCAGAATACATGGAGCAGAAACTTGAGATTCCCCTGGAAAGTGAGCCTTGAGGACCCAAGATGGTGCCTTCTCATTGTATTCTCACTTGATGCAAAGATGGGAGAGATAAACTGTGTCTTCACATGGCAGAATAGATGGAAGAGATGAATGCTGTGTGCTTATATGGTGAAGAAGCAGCAAAGCAAGAGAGATAAACTCACTCTTTCAGGCCTTTTCATAAGGGCACAATCCCATCGATAAGGATGGAGCCTAATTACCTCCTAAAGGCCCCACCTTTTAATACTATTGCATTGGAGAGTAAATTTCATCAGGAATTTTGAAGGGACACAAACAGGCAAGCCCTCAGAGATGTTCAAGTGCCTTAGTTGAAGTCCAATATTTTTAAAGGTCCAGGTCCAACATTTAGATGTTGAGATAAACATTTTAGCTTTTAGATGACAACAAACACTCCAAAAGGGAGGAGGGGAAATGGGAGGCTGATATGCATAGAACTAAATCTGTTGACCCACAACCCAAAGATCCAGCTGAGAATGTTAAGGCAGGAATGGAGAAAAAAGGAGTGTGATTCTGAAATTTTCATTTGGAAGCTGAATTTTATTTCTCTGGAAAAGCAGGGCACAATATCCAAGATGGAGGACAGGGACACTTATGCCCGACCTTGCCCCATATAAGCATAAGCTTTACATTAGGGCATCACAAAGATAATGGGCAAATTATTGCTTGAGGCTTTCCCACACATAACGTTAATAACCTAGTGCCACCATTTTTAGGAATACCAGAGGGCCAGCTGGAGTCCGTCCATCTGACAGCATTCCTGGAAATACTTCTCAGAAGGAATGGCCATTTGGAATTTTGACGGTGGCAGTGTCATTGGATGCCTCAGTGGGAGTTGGTATTAGCAGTAGCAATGGAAAATGAAACAGCCCATAAACATTGCACAGCAATGAGTAGACTCCTTAAAACAGTTTATCAACCTTGGCGCTGTTAGTGTTTAGAGCTGAATCATTCCTTGTTGTGGGGAGCTGTCCTGTGCATTGTAGAATGCTGAGTGCATACCTGACCTATATCCACTAGATGCCAATAGAATTCCCCTAGTTGTGACAACTGAAAATGTGTTCAGACATGACCATATATCCCCTCAGAGATAAAATTCCCAATTGAGAAGCAGTGCTCTAGGGAATGACAGAATACTAAGGGTAGATTGAATCTCAGGCCATCAGGGTGGCCCATGGATTGTTTCCAGCACCCATTTTAGCACGTCTCACCTGGATATGTTGAAAACAACTCAGGGTTCAATAGCCAAGCACAAAGTGGAGGAGAAAGTAGTGAGTAAGGCAGTATGGGCTTCTACTCTTCCTGTAAGCCAGGAGGAGGAGAGATTTCCATTGTTGAGTAGAAAGAACCAGGCTTTACTTTCAGACAGACATGTTTCTATAATACTCTTGTCACTTTCTAGTTGTTGAGTCCTGATGAAGTGGCACCACTTCCCTGAATCTCAATTTCCTCAACTGTATCTACACAAATTTGATTTTTATTTTGTTATTTATAATCACAACTTCCTTCAGAGGAGGGTGCATCTCTCCAAGTGACATTTTAGAACACATATTAAAATGGGGGAAAAATACGCGACAAAGTTGTATGAGAATGAGAGATAATAGATGATAATGTAAGTAAATAGAGCACTGAAACCAGGCCTGGCACATGTGCTGAATTCTACAAAGGATGACTATTTTTAAGTTGAGTATTTCTGAAATTTAATTGGTGGAGGCTTAATCAAATATACTATTTTTCCTTTTTTTTTTTTTTTTGGTAGTGTTATTTGACATCAACCATCTATTACATTAAGAATCTCCATATCCACCTGCCAACCATATCTAAAGAGAGTTATCAGTCTGTGACCTTTTGCTACTTTCAGAGTAACCATGGGGCTCAGGGTTTCTCTTCTTATAATCCTGTTTCCCTTGTTTACCTCAGTGTTTCTTTGATGTGAACCTTCCTGCTGACTGTACCTATAAGAGATTATCCATTGTGCTTTGCCTTTTCTCTAAGCCCCCAGACATTCGGAGGTGTCATTGCTTAATCTTTGTGTTTCACCATCGTTAAAGTCAGAAACCTTTGATCCTGTTCACTAGACCCTACATTTTAATATATACAACTGCTGACAGCTATATTTTTATTAAATTTGTTTTCCTGGCTTTTAGTCATAGCACTAAAATTCAATACCAATACGCTACTACATTAAGAAAAATCTATCATCAGTGTGTTTTTACAGTTACCATAGCAGTAAAATTTACACTCAACAATATTATTATAATTTTCCCCTACTTACAAGGTATATTTGATTCATGTTTTAAAGCCATCAAAGGGAAAACGTAAATAGAATTATTTCTATCAACACTACTGCAATTTTTTCTAGCCTTAAAACTCACCACCAGTGATACATATAACAACAGATTGCCTATAAACACATAAAAGCCCTTCTCAGAAAAAAAATGGGCTTTTTGTTTCCATCATGGTGAAATCCAGGTCCTTTGATAGGATGATTGATGACAGAGAAGATAAGAAAAGGTGATAAGGCCTACCTTTCTGCACTCTCCACCAGCACCCTGTGGACACATTAGGATGAACAGTGACCTGACTCCTCTTAGTTTCCCAAGATCAAGTGACCCATACTACAATTTCCTACTGATAGATGAGGCAGCCCTGGGCTCTAGCAGGAGCAAGTGGATTATGAAATCTTGCCCACTCCTAATTAATTTTCCACTCTACAAAGCGATCCTCTGGGCAGGAAGTTTAATGGGATACTGTATAAGCCCAAGAGTTTTCATGCTTGCTACATTTACTTACGAGCATCAGTTCCTGTGGCTCCTGAGCAGCTGCCTGTCTGAACTTTACCCCATTCTCCTTAATGTACACCCACAGGACAGCAGAGTTGGTGGAGGCTCTTCTGTAGGTATGCAGTAAGGAGGCTCTGCTATATGGAGGTGTATGCTTTTGGGAGTTGGTTTCCGGGGAACCCAAGTTAGAATGGGGGTATGCTATCTGAAGCAATATAGGGAGCATCAAATAATAAGATAAAGTCAATACTGATAGAAAAATCCAAAAGGCCAGTAGCAACTTGAGGGTTGTGGGTTTATATCAGTATGAGACAGGATTACAGTGACAGCCAGTAAAAAATAAGTCAGTGAGTCATGTTGGGTCTTTGCTCATAGCCTTTCAGGCAGTATATGCATGGTGGGTAGGTAGATTGGGATGGCTGCAGTCCCTGAGCACCTATATGCTTTATTACTTCAGTTCTGTATATGTACTACCTAGCAAGTGTCTACTTGCCAAATTTAACACTAATATTCCTTCAAGAAGGAAACAAAGAAGGTCATTGTAAATTGAGTTCATTTATTTGTTTTCTTCCAGGAATGAAGCCTACAAAACAATGCATTGGTTCTGAAATGTCCTATTCCTCTCCTTCTCCTCAACCTTGTTTTAGCTTCAACATCTTAAAACAGTAACATTTTGTGAGCTGGGCACAAGTGGCGCATGCCTGTAATCCCAGTGCTTTGGGAGGCTAAGGTGGGAGGATTACTTGAGGCCAGGAGTTCAAGACCAACCAGGGCAATATAGCAAGACCCTTTCTCTACCAATTTTTTTTTTAACTTAGCTACTTGGGAAGCTGAGGTGAGAGGGTCATTTGAGCTCAAGGGGTCAAGGCTACAGTGAGCTGCGATCATGCCACCATACTCCAGCCTGGGCAGCAGAGCAAGACCCGTCTCAAAAACAAAACGAAACAAAAAGTTTTTTTGCAGAAAGCCTTTTATTTTGAGAGGATTTGTTATATTGAAACTGTTAAGGGCTTAACAATTTCTATTTCATATTCTTCTCAGTGCAAAAGTGGATCCAAAAGAGCTAAGCAGTCATAAAGCAAGGAAGAATGAAAACCCCATTTTCCTTCTATCTTGATGGAGGCCCTAGAAGAACAGATTTTGGAAGATTTGCCACAGGACTTCCATAGAGTTGACTCCAGAAAAAGTTTTCATTAAATATGGCTCACAAATACTGGAGCCGCAAGGGGGAAATGGGTTAAAGTGATAAAAAATGTTCAAATGTTGTATGCCTAGATGTGTTTGTATGGATTATGTGTTATGTATCCTTTTGTGTATAAAGGTAATTAATCTTCAAATACAGACTGCCTGTCTAGATTCAGGAACAGTCAGAGACTTTAAGACAAGCTCAGTGATGTTTGGCTCTGAGCCTCACACAATTTGGTTACTAAAACTACAACCTCTTCTCTCAACCTACGCCTCTCATTTTCCCTTATATCCCAAGAGGCTCTTTCTGTCATGAATCGTTGCTCTCTGTAGATTTTGCTCTTGTGCTTGTGTTTGGTTTCATTTTCAGTGTTCTACTTTTTTACTTTCAAAGTTGGAGAACAATTACCATACTGCAGTGATTTCAGATCTCCTAGCCAAATACACATTATCTAGCATTCAAGAGACCACAACTCTTCAGCTCTTGTTCCCCACCCCCATCCTCAAGAGAGTCTTCAATTTTGAGTAATGTAGGACAATTTCATCATGGACTGTTTGAAGGGACATTTTAGTGACACATCTTCATGCTATTCTGGGAATATTTTTTCCAACCTTTCTGCCCTGGTACCACAGTACAGGATATTTTAGCTTTTTGACTCTATGATCCATCATTCCTTCCTCCTTCCAGAGGTCTTGTTGAATATATTTTCTGTGAATTACTCTCTAAATCCCCTTCCATATTTCTGCCAGATGGCCCCTTACAAAAATAAGAGTACCATTGGCTGTCCCTGCTGTCCTCTAGTTTCTAATGTAAGTTTTTGATTCAGGCCCCTACAAAGACCTTGCTGTAGTCTCTCCCCATAACATTTTTATCATTCCTATAAAGGTCTCACTTTCACCCAAGATTTCCCCTTTTAAATGATGACCTTGAGAGCACTCTTTCAATAGTTATTAAGTTCAATAGATACCCTGCATCCAGCTTCATGATATAGAGTAACTACTCAAATATTTGCCAAATGAATCAACTAATTAAAAAAAATGATGGAAGGAATGATTGAATCACATTTCCAAAGTGCCAGACTGAATAGGCAGTAGAAGTCAATCAAGACAAAGGTTCACTTGGGGCTCATCCATCCCTATATTTCTGTTTTTGTTTGTTGATTAAACCATGGTAGAGGTAGCCCTGATAGGACTCCTATTTTAGAGGTATGATCTACCCTGCTCAAATGGCAGGAGCTGGATCAAAATTGACAGTGTTTTTCATAAATTAATTTTTTTCCCAATCCAGTTCATCAGCAACTCCCTCAATCTTGGATTTTGACTCATAGTCATTCCCTGAATTCATGATAGTCACAGACTGTGGTTCCCATGATCTACTCCTGCTTTATTGTGCTGACCCTAAAGGACCAACATCCTGGGCTAAAATGTGGCAAAGGACAATATTGGCAAAGTCCATTTCACTGTATGAGTTGATCTCATACTGATTGTTTTGCCATCTCTTCATAAAGGCCGTCAAGTCCAAGCTGAAGAGAAACAAAGGGATATTTATGGTCTCAGCCTACTTTCTTGAGGGCCAGAGATATGCGGACTTCATGCTTTTCTATTATTTTGACCTCCCCCAGATACATCAGAGCTTCCGAAACTCCAGGGGTAAATTCTGGTTTCAGATGCATCCAGGCTATAGAGAACAAACATTATCATAAGAACAATATAACAGCGGGCTTGCCCCAGAATTACTTCCCCTGTATACGTGGCTCATGACTTCTCTATATCCATTTCTCCCTTTTTTCTTAACAGAACTCTTTATTCAGGACAGTCTCCCCTGTGGCTTAGGGGTGACCAGGTTTCAGGGTTCTGGCCAGTTAAACGTAAGTAGAAGCCTAATAGATAAGACTACAAGGAAAACTGTTTCCTTTCTAAGAAGGTGGAGCCTCACCTATCATATTGATTTTGCTCTTCACCCCTTTTCCCTGCCTGGAGCATGGATGCAGTTCCTGGATCTGTGACAACACTCAAACCCATGGGGAAAAAAAGCCAAATAGTAAGAAATGCAGAAAAGGAAGATTAGAGTCAGGACTGACCTTGAGCACTTAAATCAACTCTGAGCTACCCATTGCCAAACTTGTAAAAGGAGAAAGAGAAGCTCCTACAAGGAAACATCTCTTCCATGCAAAGTTCTGCTCTTCTTTCATCACAAAGGCCCCTTTGAGACTTCCTATGACTGTCTCTGCTACTTTGGTTGTCCCTCTTTTCATTTCTCTTCTTCCTTAGGTAGTTTTGCTTTTAGTTGGAAGAGCCTGGGAAGCAGACACTTCCATTATGCAGGTATATGGAGCTTACACTGAGTTTGGGTGAAACCCGATCTCAACCTAATATGAGGGGTCTTCAGAAAGTTCATAATAATGCATATTATGAAAAAACTGTGCAAGGATTTCAATTTCTTTTTCCACCAAAATAAACTCATACTAATGTGTTAAAACATGTCTGAACGGGATCTAGTTTGAGGTGCTAAGAAGTATAAGACATCAGTTTGAAAAAAGCCCCTCTCAGAGCAACATGAATTCTTCTAAAATTAAAGCAAGAACAAACAGCAAATTTATGGAGAAGCTTGGGTGGAAGAATGGATAAATCACTAATGGTTTATAAAATTTTATAAGGACAAGTCCCCTACTCCAAAAATTGGCAGTTTACAAATGGATAACTCATTTTAAGAAGGGAGAAGACAATGTTGGCAGTGAAGCCCACAGTGGCAGACCATTCACATCAATTTGTGAGGAAAAAATGTATTTTTTCTTGCCTTAATTGAAAAGGACAAATGATTAACAGCAGAAACAATAGCGAACACCATAGATATCTCAACTGGTTCAGCTTACACAATTCTGACTGAAAAATTAAAGTTGAGCAAACTTTCTACTTGATTGGTGCCAAAACCACTGCACTCGGATAAGCTGCAAACAAGAGCAGAACGTTCAGTGTAAATTTTAAACAAGTGAGTTCAAGATCCTAAAGCATTTCTCCAAAAAATTGTAACAGGAGATGAAACATGGCTTTACCATGTCTTGCAATCTTGAAGACAAAGCACAGTCAAAGTAATGGTTACCAAGAGGTGGAAGTGGTCCAGTCGAAACAAAAGCAGATTGGTCAAGAGCAAAGGTCATAGCAACAGTTTTTGGGGATGCTTAAGGCATTTTGCTTTTGCTTGCTGACTTTTTGGAGGCCCAAAGAAAAATAATATCTGCTTATTGTAAATGTATTTTGAGAAAGATATCCAAAGCTTTAGCACAAAGATGACCGGGAAAAGTTCACTAGAGAGTCCTTCTGCATCATCACAATGCTCCTGTTCATACCTCTCATCAAACAAGGACAATTTTGGAATAATTTCAATGGGAAGTCACTAGGCATCCACCTTATCATCCTGATTTGGCTACTTCTGAGTTTTTTCTTTTTTGTTTTTTGTTTTTTTTGGTTTCCTAATTTTAGAAAGTCTTTAAAGGGCACCAATTTTTCTTCAGATAATAATGTAAACAAGACCACATTGACTTGATTAAATTCCCAGGACCTTCAGTTTTGCCCTATTTACAAATGAGAAAACTAAGGCTGAGAAAAGTGGAGCATCTTACCCAGGATTAAAAAATTAAAATGTATCTCAAGCCCAGATTTATCTGATTTCAGAAACATGCTTTTCACCAAAATGCTAGACTGCATTCCTGCAAATTTTGAAGTTTTTATGGTGAACATGTATTATTTTGCAAGAAGAAAAACATATAAGGGTCAAAGTCTATAGTAAACATCATACCTCTTTGATTGCCCAATAGCACTTTGTACTATCCCTCTGTCATTCCCTTATATAAGTTTTTTTTTTTTCTAACAAACAATACATTTCTCTTGTGGACATAGCGATGGACATCTTACCCAGACTAGACTGATCTTTGTACTGCATTTCCCATAGTCACAATGATTTGTATAGAGAACAGCTCATGAACCAAGCACAGCCAATCAAAATTCTTTCCTGAAATTTTCTTAATGTATTCTGGGAGGGAAAATATTCATTTACCTTTTGAATTTTGAGTTACACAAATATAGACTGGTAACTACCAGCAACCAGTTTTCCTGCCAAATGAGAGTACTTAAGAAATAAGCAGCCAAGTCAATTCTAAGCAAAAAGAACAAAGCTGGAGGCATCACACTACTGGACTTCAAACTATACTACAAGGCTACAGTAATAAAACAGCATGGTACTGGTACCAAAACAGAGATATAGACCAATGGAACAGAACAGAGACCTCAGCGGCAACACAACACATCTACGACCATCTGATCTTTGACAAACCTGACAAAAACAAGCAATGGGGAAAGGATTCCCTGTTTAATAAATGATGTTGGGAAACCTGGCTAGCCATGTGCAGGAAGCAGAAACTGGACCCCTTCCTGACACCTTACACTAAAATTAACTCCAGATGCATTAAAGACTTAAACATAAGACCTAACACCATAAAAACCCTAGAAGAAAATCTAGGCAAAACCATTCAGGACGTAGGCGTAGGCAAGGACTTCATGACCGAAACACCAAAAGCATTGGCAACAAAAGCCAAAATAGAGAAATGGGACTTAATCAAACTCCACAACTTCTGTACAGCAAAAGAAACAGTCATTAGAGTGAATCGGCAACCAACAAAATGGGAAAAAATTTTTGCAATCTACCCATCTGACAAAGGGTTGATATCCAGAATATACAAAGAACTAAAACCGATCTACAAGAAAAAAACAAACAAGCTCATTCAAAAGTGGGCGAAGGATATGAACAGACACTTTACAAAAGAAGACATACATGAGGCCAACAAACATGAAAAAATGCTCATCATCACTGGTCATTAGAGAAGTGCAAATCAAAACTATATTGAGATACCATCTCACGCCAGTTAGAACGGTGATCATTAAAAAATCTGGAGACAACAGATGCTGGAGAGGATGTGGAGAAATAGGAACACTTTTACACTGTAGGTGGGAGTGTAAATTAGTTCAACCATTGTGGAAGACAGTGTGGCAATTCCTCAAGGACCTAGAAATAGAAATTCCATTTGACCCAGCAATCCCATTACTGGGTATATATCCACAGCATTATAAATCATTCTACTATAAGGACACATGCACATAAATGTTCATTGCAGCACTGTTTACAATAGCAAAGACCTGGAACCAACCCAAATGCCCATCTATGATAGACTGGACAGGGAAAATGTGGCATGTATACACCATGGAATATTATGCAGCCATCAAAAACTATGAGTTCATGTCCTTTGTAGGGACATGGATGAACCTGAAAACCATCATTCTCAGCACACTGACACAAGAACAGAAAATCAAACACCGCATGTTCTCACTCATAGGCGGGTGTTGAACAATGAGAACACATGGACACAGGGAGGGGAGCATCACACACTGGGGTCTGTAGGGGGGAAATAGGGGAGGGACAGCAGGGGGTGGGGAGTTGGGGAGAGATAGCATGGGGAGAAATGCCACATATAGGTGATGGGGAGGAAGGCAATAAATCACACTGCCGGGTGTGTACCTATTCAACAATCTTGCATGTTCTTCACATGTACCCCAAAACCTAAAATGCAATAAAAAATACAAAAAAAAGAAAAAAGAATAAATGACAGATCTTTGAGATGATGGATGTGCTAATTACCCTGATAAGATCACCATACATTAAATGTTTCAAAATATCACCATGTATCCCATGAATACGTATCATTATTGTCAATTAAAAAATAAAAATAAAATAAAATAATAAATAAGCAGCACATAGAGATGCACAGAGCTAAGAAATGAAAAGAGAACTCACATGACGTTTTTGAGCCCCTAGGTCCAACTCTGCCAGATCTGCCCTTGGACTTTCCAGTTGTGTTGGTCAATGCATCCGTTTGCTGCTTAAGCTATTTTGACATGGGCTGTTCTGCATCTGAAACAGTCCTGGCTAAAGCAAAATTGGAAAAAAAAAAAAAAAAAAAAAAAAAAAACTGGTGTCTAGAAAGTGGCAGACCTAAGTCAGGCACAGTGGCTTACACCTGTAATCCCAGAATTTTGGGATGCCAAGGCAGGTAGATCACTTGAGGTCAGGAGTTTGAGACCAACCTGGCCAACATGGTGAAACACTCTCTCTACTAAAAATATAAAAATTAGTCAGGTGTGGTGGTGCATGTCTGTAGTCCCATTTACTTGGGAGGCTGGGGCAGAAGAATTACCTGAACCTGGGAGGCAGAGGTTACAGTGAGCTGAGATTGTGCCAATGCACACCAGCCTGGA